>NW_026539233.1:0-40414 GCF_027791375.1 Indicator indicator
CCCCCCCCCCCCCCCCCCCCCTAGGGGGGGGTTGTATTGGTAGGGAGTGTGTCACACCCGCGGGGTTCCCGGTCATCTGTGAGCTTCGATGCATTCTGGTTGTCTGAGGTTATGGTTCCGGTGATCTATTTGTGGGAACGTACATCCTCTCTCTTATTGGCAGTGTCACTTGGTTTCCGGGTTCATTTTGGGCACTTTTGGTTGGAGGTTGGCCGGGGGGTGCTCTAGAGTGCGACTCGTGTCTCTGGCTTCCGTTGGTGTTGTTGGCTCTCCTTTTACTGTGTTTGGGGGATTCGGGCCCCACCCCCGTTCGCCCCGTTGTCGTGAAGTGTTTGTAAGGATATGCATTAGGGGAGTCTTGGTCCCCTAGTCACCTACCGTGAAGTTTTGTCTGGGGATGTTGTTTTGCTCTTTGATGTGGCTGTCGCCTTTGCCGCATCACCGCTTCGGTTGCTGCCCTAGTGGTGTCCTTCCGCCGGCTGGACTGTAGCGCCCCGCGTTATCCTTGTCGTGGTTAGCGGTTGGCTGGGTCGAGGACTGTGTCTTTCCCCTCAGTTGGCCGGTCTAAGTCCGGCTTGGTTTGACCTCTAATTTCTATTCGATTTTGTAGACGGACTTGCTTCCAGTCGGGATGGTAGGGTTCTGTTTTGAGCAGGCTTCCTGCTGGCCCTTATTCTTTCTTCCCTGCCCTTCCTTAGGGGAGTTGCTGCGCCCTCCCTCACCGCTTGGAGCATTTACGTTTCTCCCGCTTCCAGCTCGGGCCCTTTCGATTGTTGGTGCTTCCCGTGCCGGCCTCTCGCGTTTCTCTTGTTTGCTGGGTCCAATTGTGCCTCTTCTCCTTCGTACGGGGGGGACACCGCTCGGTACTAGTTCCTCGAATTGCTTTCCCCGTGGGGATGGGCTGGGTGCTTTTCTGGGGTGCATCGCATGTGCGGCATTGCCCGTTGCATTAAGTCGTATATGTGCCCTTGCTGGTTCCCGGCGTCGAGGGTTAGGTTTATTTGTTTGTGTATTCCTTTCTCAATCTTTGGCTTGAGCTACCGCCCCGCGGTCGCATCTTGGCCGTCGGCTCTAGGTTGTGCGGCTCGTCAATCCTAAGCCCAACTCCGGATTGAGGCAGATTTTAGCTCCAATCGGCTAGGCGGGGCCCTCGTGCTAGTGGGGCGGCAACCCCTCCAGGGGCACCACTTGGTGCTGAGGGCCAAGCTGAAGCTCCCCTGGCACAACCTGAGGCCATCTCCTCTTGGCCCAGCCCTCAGGAGCAGCCCTTGAGCCCCAGCTGGCTGCAAGCTGCTCTCAGGGAGCTGCAGAGAGCCACAAGGTCTCCCCTCAGCCTCCTCTGCTGCAGCCTCAACCCCCCCAGGGCCCTCAGCTGCTCCTCACAACTTCTCCACAGCCTTCTCCTCCTTCCCCACAGCCCTCCCCAGCTTCCTTGCCCTGCCCTGGCCCTGCCCCAGCCCTCAAGCTCCTTCTGGCACTCAGGAGCCCAACCCTGCCCCCAGCACTGCAGCTGTGCCCTCCCCAGTGCCCTGCAGCCTCTACCCCCTTGCTGCTGTCCCCTGACAACTTTCCCTCTTCTCTCTCTTCCCAGAGGAAGCTCTGCTGGAAGCTGCAAAGATCAACAACACTGCAGAGGTCAACAGGTGAGGAGGCCTTGGGGGGAGGCAGAGGAAGAGCTGCTGAGGGTGGGAAGGGCTGGGAAGCTCCCTCAGCCCTTGGGCAGGGTTGGGGCAGCAGGGGCTGGCTGCTCCCACAGCCCCTGGAGAGGTTCTCCTCACCCTGGGGGCTCCAGAGCAGGGCAGAAGGGGTGCTGGAGGTGGTTGGCTGTGAGCTGGCATCAGAGCTGGGCACTGGGGAGGCCTCAGCTGGCATCCTGGGGGCAGTTCTGGGCCTCTGACACCCAGGAGGATGTTGAGGAGCTGGGGCTTGGCTCTTGGGCTGAGGGCTGCCAGCCAGGGCAGGGATCCAGGGAGAGGAGAAGGAGGAGGGAAGGAGAAGGAGGAGGGAAGGAGGAAAGGAGGGAAGGAGAAGGGGAAAAGGAGAAGGAAGGAAAAGGGAAGTACAATGGGAGAAGGAGGAGGAGAGAGTGAGAAGAATAATGAGGGAAGGAGGAGGAGGAGAAGGAGAAGAAGATGGAGTAGAGGGAAAAGAAGCAGAAGGAGGGAGGGAGAAGGGGAGGAAGGAAAGGGGAGAAGGAGAAGAGGGAAAAGGGAGAAGGGGGAGAGAAAATTAGGAAGGGGAAAGAAGGAGGAGGAGGAGAAGAAAAGAGAAGGAGGGAAGGAGAAGGAGAGGAGGACAAGGATGCACAGAAGGTTGGGGAGAAAAAGGAGGAGAAGGAGAAGGGGAAGGGGAGAAGGAGGAGAAGGATGAGGATGAGGAGAAGCAGAGGCAGCAGCAGGGCCCTGCTGGCCTGCAGCCAGGGGCTGCCAGGAAGCTGCCAGCTCTGCTGCAGCCTGGGGCTGGGCTCTGGCCACAGCCCAGCAGCTGGGAGGGGGCTGCTGGGGGCTGCTGCCTCCCTGCTGTCCTCTGCTGCTCCTCAGGGCAGGGAGCTGCTGCTGGGAGCTGCTGGGAGCTGCTGGCTCTGTGCTGTCCTCCATGCCATGGGTTGGGTTGAAGGCACCTTCCAGTGCCAGCCTGCAGCCAGCAGGGCCAGCCCCAAGCAGAGCTCAGAGCCCCAAACCCCTGCCCTGGGCTGCTGCCAGCCAGGGGGCAGCTCCCACCCCTCTGGGGGACCTCAACCAGGCTCTCCCCAGCCTCCTGCTGAAGAACTTCCTCAGATCTACTCCAGAGCTTCTCTCTTGCAGCTCCAAACCATCCCCCCTGGGCCTGGCCCCACAGCTCCTGCTCCAACCTCTGTCCCCAGCTTGCTCCTGGGCCCCTTCCAGCCCTGCCAAGGCCACCAGAAGGTCTCCCTGGAGCCTCCTCCATGCTGGGCACCCCCAGCTCTGCCAGCCTGGGCACCCAGCAGAGCCCTTCCACCCTGCCAGCCTGGCTGTGACCTCCTCTGGCCCTGCTCCAGCAGCTCCCTGCCTGTGCTGAGCCCTCCAGAGCTGCTCCAGCACTGCAGGTGGCATCTGCCCAGGGTTGTTCTCCATGTGCCAGCTGCTGCCTTCCTTCCTCCTGGTGCAGGAGTCCCTGCCCATTTGGTGGGGGGGGGGGGGGGGGGGTTGGAACTGGAGGATCTGCCAAGGTCCCTTTCAATCCAACCTCTTCCCTCAGCCTTCCTCAGTCCATCCCCAGCCAGACCCTGCTGGGGTGTGGAGGAGAAACATCTCAGGAGCCTCCTGAGGGCTCCAGGAGCAGCCTTGAGCTGGGGCAAGGGGGTGGGAGACATCTGGGGGGGGTTGGAGACATCTGAGGGGGGTTGGAGACATCTGGGGGGGGTTGGAGACATCTGAGGGGGGTGGGAGACATCTGGGGGGGGTTGGAGACATCTGAGGGGGGTTGGAGACATCTGAGGGGGGTTGGAGACATCTGGGAGCCTTGTCCCAGCCCTTCCACCTGAAGCCCTTCTGGTTAAACAGTGCCAGATTGAGGAGGAGGAGGAGGAGGTTGTGGGGTGGGGGTGAAGCTTTTGTCCACCCCCCAGCCCCTCCTGAGGGAAGGAGACAAAAAGTTCAAGTTTTCAGCTTCCTCTTCCTCCACCTGGGCCTTGAGCAGAAAGTCAAACATGCCCTGAGGGGCTGCCTGGTGTCACCCTGGTGTCACCAGAGTTACTCACCCAGAACCCCCCCTGAGGGGTGAATAGGAGGAGGAGGAGGAACATCTGGTGGTGCTGCTGGAGGAGGAGGAGGGGTGGGGGTGGGGGTGGGGAGAAGCCTTCTCCCTGCAGCCAGCTCCAACCTCTTTGCCTCCCAGAAGCTTTGGGAGCAGCCAGGTTGGAGCTCCTGCACTCCATGCAGGAGAAGCTCTCCCAGCTCCAAGCTTCTCCAACACCTTGAGGGCCTTCAGGTCCCTCCCAAGCCAAAGCTCTCTGAGCTGCTTCTGCTTGCTCCCAGCCCAGCCTCAGCCTGCAGCTCCCCTCCCCCCACCTTGCCTGGCTCCTCTTTGGCTGGGAGAGGAGCAGCACCAGCAGCTGGCACCACTCTGACCACTCCAAACCAGTTCCAGGTGGAACAGCCCTGGCCCAGGGTGTCCAGAGAGGTGGTGGGAGATGGCCCCTGGCTGGCACCAGCCCAGGGCAGGGGGTTTGGAGCTCTGAGCTCTGCTTGGGGCTGCAGGGCTGGCACTGGGTGGTCTTGGAAGGTGCCTTCAACCCAGCCCATTCCATGATTCCATGGCCTTGGAAGGTGCCTTCAACCCAACCCCTTCCATGATTCCATGGCCTTGGAAGGTGCCTTCAACCCAACCCATTCCATGATTCCATGGCCTTGGAAGGTGTCTTCAACCCAGCCCATTCCATGATTCCATGGCCTGTGTGGAACCCTCAAAAGGATCTGAAATGGTCCAGCACTGGCTCAGGGTTGCCCAGAGCAATGGTGGAGTCCCCAGCCCTGGAGGGGTTCCCAAGCTGTGGTGCTGAGGGCCATGGGGAGGTGGTGCTGGGGCCATGGGGAGGTGGTGCTGGGGCAGTGCTGGTGGCCCATGGTGGTGTTAGGCTGAAGCTTGGACTTGGTGGTCCCAGAGGTCTTCTCCAAGCTCAGTGATTCTGTGGTTGAAAAGGTTCTAAGGAGCAGCAGCCCAGCACCAAACACTGAAGGTCCCTGCTCTGCTCAGCATCCTCCTGGCTCATCCTGCTTCTCCTGATCCACTTTGTGAAGCTCTGGAATCAGTGGAAGATTCCTGAGGAAGTCCTCAGGAGGTCCACATTGGTCAGAGGATTTGATGTGAATCCATTTGGTTGCCTGGGAGCTGAGCAGTGGTGGTCTCCTGCTTGATGGCCTTCTCATTGAATCCTCTGGAGGAGGAAGAGGAGGAGAGGGAGGAGGAGGAAGAGGAGGAAAAAAGGCATGATGGCCTTGAAGGCCCTGAGCACCCAGCTGAGTTGTCCCCAGAAGCAAAGGGCCCTGCAGGTGCTGGTGGCTGCTGGGCTGCTGCTGCTCTCCATGGCCTTGGTCCTGTGGCATTCCAGAGGCTGATGGCTTCCTGGCTGGGTCCTGGATGGCCTCTGTCCAAACCCAGCAGCTCCAGCAGCCAGAGCTGCTTGGACTGGGCTGAGATCTTCTGTGGGGTGCCCAGGTCAGAGCCTGGAGAGAGTCCAGGAGAGGCTGGGGAGAGGCTGAGGGGCAGAGGAGGACAACAAAGGAGGGGAAGGGTCTGGAGAAGTTGTGAGGAGCAGCTGAGGGCCCTGGGGGCTGCTGAGGCTGCAGCAGAGCAGCCCCAGAGGGATCTGAGCAATGCTCAGCAAGAGCTGAAGGAGCTGTGGGGGGCAAGAGCCTGGGGCTGGCATCTGCTGAGTGGTGCCCAGGGGCAGCAAGGGGCAGGCAGGAGGTGCCAGCAGGAGCAAACTGTTTGGGGTGAGGCTGCTGGAGAGGCCTGGAGCAGGCTGCCTACAGAGGTTGTGTGCAGAGCTTCCAACCCCCCCTGGGCATGGTGCCCCTGGGGCAGGCTGCTGGGGGTGCCCCTGGCCTGGGGGGGCTCCAGGGGTCCCTTCCCACTCCCCATGGCTGGGATCTGAGTGCTGAAGGGCAGAGGCTGAGCCATGGACAGGAATGAGTTGGGGAAGGAGAGGAGGTAGAAGATGCTGGGGGGGAGAGGTGAGGAGGAACCTTCCAAGGTCATGGAGTCAGGGAATGGATTGGGCTGGAGACACCTTCCAAGGTCATCCAAAGCTTCCTGCAGCCAGCAGGGCCTGCCCCAGGCAGAGCTGAGAGCCCCAAACACCCTGCCCTGGGCTGGTGCCAGCCAGGGGGCAGCTCCCTCCTCCCTGGGCACCCTGGGCCAGGCTCTCCCCAACCTCCTGCTGAAGACCTTCCAGATGACCTCCCAGGCCCCTGTGGGAGCATGGCCATGGGGGTGGCCATGGAAGGGTTCTCCCCAGCACCTCAGGTGCCTCAGAGGGGAGCTGGAAGGTCTCAGTGTGGCTTTCCCCCACCTCTGGGGGGGTTTGGGGCTTTCTGGAGCTGTTGGGACTGAAGCTGCTCCCTGCTGAGGCAGCAAGGAAGAGCTCTGGGAGAACCCCACAGAGGTGGTGGAGCAGATGGAGCTGTGGTGTGGATTTCAAGCCTCCAAGCAAGAGCAGGTGGTGGCCCTGGGTCCTGCTCTCTGTGTTTTGAGTCCAAACATGGAGCTCTTTGTGGAGCTGATCCCCAGAGGTGGCCACCTGGCCCTCCCCAGCCTGCCCTGAGGGACAGGAGCTGAGCTTGGCTGCACAGGGACCTCGCTCCTCCAGCCAAGCTGCTGGCTGGGGCTGCTCCTCACCAGGCTCTGCAGAGCAGGAGCTTAAGTTGCTGGTCCCAAAGGGATGTCCAAGCCTGTGCCAGGCTGCCCAGGGCAGTGGTGGAGTCCCCAGACCCCTGGAGGGGTTTGGAAGCTGTGGAGCTGTGGTGCTGAGGGCCCTGGGGAGGTGGTGCTGGGGCAGTGCTGGGCTCCATCACCTTGGAAGCCTTCTCCAACCCAAACCAGTTTGCTGACTGTACCACAGCTGCAGAACCTCTGCTGCTGAGGTGACCTTTGGAGCTCTTCTGAGCCTCCTCCACCACCCTGATGGTGGAACTGCAGCCTGAAGATGTAGAACATCTCAGGAGCTTGGAGGGTCCTCAGCTCTGGTGTCCATCCTGCTGCTGCTTGGCTCTTGGGGACCAGGGAGGGTCTGCAGTGACTTCACTTCCTCCTCCTCTTCTCTCTTCTGGCCAGGTTGGTGCTGGAAGGTGCAGATGTCAATGCCAGGCACAAGCTGGGCTGGACAGCTCTGATGGTGGCAGCCATCAGCAGGAACTCCAGGTGGGTCCCATTCTGCCTGGGGCACTGCACTGCTGGGTCCAAAGCCAGGCTGAGCCTCCCTGAGGGCTTCCAGTTTGGCCCTTAAAGAGTTGCTGGGGTCCCCTCAAGACCAATTTTGGTTCTTACAGAGCTCCTGGTGTCCTTTCAAGACCATTTTTGGCTTTTAAAGAGCTTCTGTGGTCCCCTCAAGACCTTTAAAGATCTTCTGGAGTCCCCTCAAGAGCTTTAAAGAGCTTCTGGGGTCCCTTCAAGATCATTTTTGGCTCTTAAAGAGCCTCTGGGGTCCCTTCAAGCCAAAGTTTTGGGTCTTAGAGAGTATCTGGTGTCCCTTCAATACCTTTAAAGAGCTTCTGGTGTCCCCTCAAGACCTTTAAAGAGCATCTGGTGTCCTTTGAAGCCCATTTTTTGACTTTTAAAGAGCTTTCGGTGTCCCCTCAAGTCCATTTTTGCCCCTTAAAGATCTTCTGGTGTTCCCTCAAGAGCTTTAAAGAGTTTCTGGTGTCCCTTCAAGCCCATCTTTGGCTCTTGCAGAGCTTCTGGTGTCCCTTCAAGCCCATCTTTGACTCTTACAGAGCTTCTGGTGTCCCTTCAAGCCCATTTTTGACTCTTACAGAGCTTCTGGTGTCCCTTCAAGCCCATCTTTGACTCTTACAGAGCTTCTGGTGTCCCTTCAAGCCCATCTTTGGCTCTTGCAGAGCTTCTGGTGTCCCTTCAAGCCCATCTTTGGCTCTTGCAGAGCTTCTGGTGTCCCTTTAAGCCCATCTTTGACTCTTACAGAGCTTCTGGTGTCCCTTCAAGCCCATCTTTGGCTCTTGCAGAGCTTCTGGTGTCCCTTCAAGCCCATCTTTGACTCTTACAGAGCTTCTGGTGTCCCTTCAAGCCCATCTTTGACTCTTACAGAGCTTCTGGTGTCCCTTCAAGCCCATCTTTGACTCTTACAGAGCTTCTGGTGTCCCTTCAAGCCCATCTTTGACTCTTACAGAGCTTCTGGTGTCCCTTCAAGCCCATCTTTGACTCTTACAGAGCTTCTGGTGTCCCTTCAAGCCCATCTTTGGCTCTTGCAGGGCTTCTGGTGTCCCCTCCATCCCATTTTTCCTCTTCCCTGCTCCCTCAGGTCCCACCAGCAGCTGCCTGCTGTGTCTTCCCTTCCCTTCTCTCTGTTTCCAGGCTGCTGGCTGTGTCCTCTGGCAACCTTTTGAAGATGCTCCCTCCAGAGGGAAATTCAATTAGGGCCTTGGCTTGGGCTTGGGTTTTGTCTATTTGAGGAGCAAAGAGAGAAGAGGGAAAAAAAAAAAACCCAAACCCCAAACCCCACAAACCAAAGGAAACCACCAAATCCCTGCCAGCAATCCAATTTTGGGAGCTGTTGGAGCAGACAGGAGGGGATGAGGGGGGATGTGGGGAGGGGGAAAGCTCTTTTGATGTCCCCAAGCTCTTGGGGTCTTCTTTACTCAGAGGCAAGGTTGATAAAGCTCAGGCAAGGGTTTAATGAGTTGAGCCAACAAGGGGAGCTGAAAGCCCCCCACAGAAGCTGCCTCTCTGCTGGGGGGTGGGCAGGGGGGGCACCCATCCTGCAGCTCCCCAGTTCGTGTGTGGTGCAACCTTTTGATGTCTGCTGCTGACAAGCTCAAAGTCCTGACCCTCCTGGAAGCTCCTTAGGATACCCCCAGAGAGGAGGCAGCTCCAGGAGGTGGGGAGGGGTGGTGGGGGAGGGAAGGGAGGAGGTTGTTTGTTTAACTTTGATGTCCAAGCAGCCCCCAGGGCCTCCTTGTTTGCTCTTCCCTCAATAGGGATGGGCTGGAGGAACCTCCTACCTTTGCTGGAGGGACAATGGGGGTCAGGCCAGGGAGTGTGAGGGCTGCTGGACCATTCCAAGGGGGTGGTGGAGCAGAACAGAGCTGCAAAGGCTGAGGAGGAGGCAGGGAGAAAGAGATCTTCATGCTCCACTGCCTCTGCTCCTAAAGGGCTTGGCCAGGCCTGTGCCAGGCTGCCCAGGGCAGGGCTGGAGCCCCCAGACCCCTGGAGGGGTTTCCAAGCCCTGGGGATGTGGTGCTGAGGGCCATGGGGTGGTGGTGCCCTGGGTTGGGCTCCATCATCTCCAAAGGTCTCTTCCAACCCAAAGGGTTCTGTGAGCAGAGAAGGACACCAGGAGGCTCAGAGGGAGGCTTTGGCCTCCTTGTGTCCTCCTCCACATCCTGGCACTGGAGTTCTGCCTCCCCTCTGCTTCTGCCTGGCTCAAGAGGGCATCTGGGCTGGCAGGACACTGCCAGGAGGACATTGAGGAGCTGGGGCAGGGCCAGGGCAGGGCAAGGAAGCTGGGGAGGGCTGTGGGGAAGGAGGAGAAGGCTGTGGAGAAGTTGTGAGGAGCAGCTGAGGGCCCTGGGGGGGTTGAGGCTGCAGCAGAGGAGGCTGAGGGGAGACCTTGTGGCTCTCTGCAGCTCCCTGAGAGCAGCTTGCAGCCAGCTGGGGCTCAAGGGCTGCTCCTGAGGGCTGGGCCAAGAGGAGATGGCCTCAGGTTGTGCCAGGGGAGCTTCAGCTTGGCCCTCAGCAACCATTGGTGCCCCTGGAGGGGTGCCCAGGCCTGTGCCAGGCTGCCCAGGGCAGTGGTGGAGTCCCCATGGCTGGAGGGGTTTGGCAGGTGTGGAGCTGTGGTGCTGAGGGCCCTGGGGGGGTGGTGCTGGGGCAGTGCTGGGCTCCATGCTTGGCCTCCATCCCCTCCAAGGTCTTCTCCAACCCAACCACTCCCTGGCTCCCATCAGGGTTTGCTGCAGTGGTTCCAGTTGCCCTCCCATGCCCAAGGCAGCTCTGCAGCTGGTTCAGGACTGACCCTTCCAGACCCTTGTCCCTCATCCTGTCCCCACAGGACCTTCTCAC
This sequence comes from Indicator indicator, assembly GCF_027791375.1. NCBI lineage: Eukaryota > Metazoa > Chordata > Aves > Piciformes > Indicatoridae > Indicator > Indicator indicator. The sequence goes on from NW_026539233.1 coordinate 9,757, forward strand.
CAGCCCCTCCCCAGCCTCCCTGGAGGTCTCCTTCAGGTCCTGGAAGGCCACCAGAAGGTCTTCCTGGAGCCTTCTCCTCCCCAGGCTGAACAGTGCCAAACTCTCCCATCCTGGCCCCATAGTGGAGGCTCTCCAGCCCTCTGACCACCTTGGTGGCCTCCTCTGCACCCCCTCCAGCAGCTCCAGGTCCTCCTTGTGTTGGTGGCCCCAGAGCTGGCCCCAGCAGTGCAGGAGAGGTCTCAGCAGGGCAGAGCAGAGGCTCAGGACCTCCTGTGTCCTCCTGCTGCCCACCCAGGCTGCCACTGGCCTTCAGGTGCCCACTGCTGCCTCCTCTCTGCAGCTTCTCCTCCCCCCCCAGGCCCCCAGGCCCTCTGCTGGGCTGTCCTCCATCTCCTCCCCTCCCTGGCCTGGCCTGAGGGTGAGGGTTGTCCCCCCCAGCTGCAGGACCCTGCTCCTGCTGACCCTCGGGAGGTTGCCCTGGTCCCAGCTCCTGCTGGCTGGATCCCCCCCTCAGCTGTGCACCCACCCCCCCAGCCTGGTGTCACCTCAGTCCCATTGCTGGAGCTCCTGAAGGGCCCTGGTGCCACTCTGGAGGCCTGAGGGACACCCCTGTCACCCATCCCCACCTGGGCATCCACCCTCTGGGTGCCACCCCCCTGCCAGTTCCTCCCCCAGCCTCCCCAGCATGGCCAGCAGGGTGCTGGGCAGGAACACCCCCGAGGCCTTGCAGGTGGCAGCCTCAGCCCAGCCCTTGCCCCCTGCTGCACTCTCTCCATCCTGGAAGGCCACCAGGGTCACCCCGAGCCCCCCTGGAGCTGCTGAGGAGCCTCTGGTGTGCCCTTTGCAAAGCCCTCCTTGGGTCCCACTCCTTCCCTGGTGGCCTGGGCTGGGGCAGGAGCTTCAGCTGCAGCTCCAGATGGGAGGTGAGAGGGGGGAGCCTGCAGGGAGCTGTCAGTCCCTGCTCCATGTCCTCCTGTCACTGCTGTCACCCCTGATGAATGCTAACTGCTGCCTTAGTGTCCACCTGTCATGGGCACCTTGAAGCCAGGGGGGAAGAAATCAAATCAGGAATTATGGAGCTGCCTTGGGAGGTGCTGAGACATCTCATTATGGTCTGGAGGCTTCAGGGAGCACAGATGGAGGGTGGCAGCCAGCCAGGGGCACCTGGGCAGGAGGGAGAAGTGAACCCCATGAGGGTCAGCAAGGCCAAGGGCCAGACCTGCAGCTGGGGCAGGAAACCTCTGGAGTCCATCCAGGCTGGGGGTGCAGGGCTGGGGAGCAGCCTTGGGGAGACCTCCTGAGGGCTGGGGACAGCTCTGGAGGGCTCAGCACAGGCAGGGAGCTGCTGGAGCAGGGCCAGAGGAGGTCACAGCCAGGCTGGCAGGGTGGAAGGGCTCTGCTGGGTGCCCAGGCTGGCAGAGCTGGGGGTGCCCAGCATGGAGGAGGCTCCAGGGAGACCTTCTGGTGGCCTTGGCAGGGCTGGAAGGGGCCCAGGAGCAAGCTGGGGACAGAGGTTGGAGCAGGAGCTGTGGGGCCAGGCCCAGGGGGGATGGTTTGGAGCTGCAAGAGAGAAGCTCTGGAGTAGATCTGAGGAAGTTCTTCAGCAGGAGGCTGGGGAGAGCCTGGGGGAGGTCCCCCAGAGGGGTGGGAGCTGCCCCCTGGCTGGCAGCAGCCCAGGGCAGGGGTTTGGGGCTCTGAGCTCTGCTTGGGGCTGGCCCTGCTGGCTGCAGGGGGTTGGGCTGGAGGAGCTTGGAAGGTGTCTGCAACCCACCCCATGCCATCATTCCATGACCTTGGAAGGTGCCTTCCAACCCAACCCATGCCGTGGTTCTGCTGCTGGTTGTTGCTTTCCCTTCCCTTCCCCTCCTTCCTCTCCCACCTCAAGCTCTGCAGTGCCTCCTGACCTTCTCCCTCTGCCTCCTTTGTGTCCCAACAGTGTGGTGAAGCTCCTGCTGGCAGCTAAAGCAGACCCAAACCTTGGAGATGACTTCAGCAGTGTCTATGAGATGGCCAAGGAGAGAGGCCTCCATTCTTTGGAAGGTGAGGCTGATGGTCTCCAGCTACCTCCTTTTGGGTTCCAGGGCCTCAAAATGTCCTTTCCTGGCCTGGCCATGGAGCTGTGACCTCTTTGGGTGACATTGGGACCCTCAGCTTCTGTTGGAGGGGTGGTGTGGTGGTGAGTGGAGGCCTGGAGATGAGAGGAGGTGTTCTGTAGATGTTTCTGAGGAGCAGCCCTTCAGCACCCTGGGGCTACCCTGGTGGTCTCCCTCCAGAGCAGCACCCAGGGGCCTGGCCTGCACCAGAGTGGCTCCTGGGGCCATGGCTGAGTGGCCATGGTGGGGCTGGGGCCATGGTTGGAGCTTGATGAGCTTGGAGGTCTTCCACAACCCAAACAATTGTGTGGTTCTGTGCTGGGAGCAGATGGAGATGCAGCCATGGGGTGGGCAAGGAGAGAGGGCCAAGAGGGTGGGCAAGGAGAGAGGGCCAAGAGGGTAGGCAAGGAGAGAGGGCCAAGAGGGTGGGCAAGGAGAGAGGGTCAAGAGGGTGGGCAAGGAGAGAGGGCCAAGAGGGTGGGCATGGAGAGAGGGCCAAGAGGGTGGGCATGGAGAGAGGGCCAAGAGGGTAGGCAAGGAGAGAGGGCCAAGAGGGTGGGCAAGGAGAGAGGGTCAAGAGGGTAGGCAAGGAGAGAGGGCCAAGAGGGTGGGCAAGGAGAGAGGGTCAAGAGGGTGGGCAAGGAGAGAGGGCCAAGAGGGTGGGCAAGGAGAGAGGGTCAAGAGGGTGGGCAAGGAGAGAGGGCCAAGAGGGTGGGCAAGGAGAGAGAGCCAAGAGGGTGGGCAAGGAGAGAGAGCCAAGAGGGTGGGCAAGGAGAGAGGACCAAGAGGGTGGGCAAGGAGAGAGAGCCAAGAGGGTGGGCAAGGAGAAGGAGAAAGGTCCCAGGTGGTGATTTCCACCCCTGCCCTTGCTCCAGGTCTCCTAGGAGATGGAACCTGAGGCCAGGCTGTGTCCCATCAGAGCAGATCTGATGTCTGCTGATGGCTTTTGGGCAGCAGCCAGCTCTGGCTTTCAGCTCCTGAAGGCCTCAGGTGGACCCCAGGACATCTTCTGTAGCTTCATTTCAGCTTGGGCTGATTCTTGAGGGCTGATGGCCCCAACCTCACCTTGATGCTGTCCCCAGTGCTGAGCTGTGGATGCAGAACCCTGGCATGGAAAGGGTTGAAGGCATCTTCCAAGCTCCTCCAGCCCTACCCCCTGCAGCCAGCAGGGCCAGCCCCAAGCAGAGCTCAGAGCCCCAAACCCCTGCCCTGGGCTGCTGCCAGCCAGGGGGCAGCTCCCACCCCTCTGGGGGACCTCCCCCAGGCTCTCCCCAGCCTCCTGCTGAAGAACTTCCTCAGATCTACTCCAGAGCTTCTCTCTTGCAGCTCCAAACCATCCCCCCTGGGCCTGGCCCCACAGCTCCTGCTCCAACCTCTGTCCCCAGCTTGCTCCTGGGCCCCTTCCAGCCCTGCCAAGGCCACCAGAAGGTCTCCCTGGAGCCTCCTCCATGCTGGGCACCCCCAGCTCTGCCAGCCTGGGCACCCAGCAGAGCCCTTCCACCCTGCCAGCCTGGCTGTGACCTCCTCTGGCCCTGCTCCAGCAGCTCCCTGCCTGTGCTGAGCCCTCCAGAGCTGCTCCCCAGCCCTCAGGAGGTCTCCCCTGGGCTGCTCCCCAGCCCTCAGGAGGTCTCCCCAAGGCTGCTCCCCAGCCCTGCACCCCCAGCCTGGATGGACTCCAGAGGTTGTCCTGCCCCAGCTGCAGGTCTGGCCCTTGGCCTTGCTGACCCTCATGGGGTTCACTTCTCCCTCCTGCCCAGGTGCCCCTGGCTGACCTCTTCATGGTCTGCAGAGCCCAGGCCAGGTTCTGGTGGTCTCCATGGCTCTGTCTCTGCTTTTTGCCTCCCCACCAAGAGCAGCACTGGAAGCCCTCAGAGATGCAGGTTGGGTTGAGGAGATGAAGCCTTGAGGGGACAGCTCTGGACAGGCCAGGACTGAGTAACCCAACTGTGCCCTCTGCTCCTGGGGGGAGGGCACCATGCAGGCATCCAACCCCCACAGCAGCCAATGCCACCTCAGTCAGTCCCAGAGTCAGGAAGGGAGGAGAAGACCTTGAAGGTGTTGGAGTCCAAGCATGGCCTCAGCACTGCCCCAGCACCACCCCCCCAGGGCCCTCAGCACCACAGCTCCAGGGCTGGGGAACCCCTCCAGCCATGGGGACTCCACCACTGCCCTGGGCAGCCTGGCACAGGCCTGGGCACCCCTCCAGGGCCACAACTTGGTGCTGAGGGCCAAGCTGAAGCTCCCCTGGCACAACCTGAGGCCATCTCCTCTTGGCCCAGCCCTCAGGAGCAGCCCTTGAGCCCCAGCTGGCTGCAAGCTGCTCTCAGGGAGCTGCAGAGAGCCACAAGGTCTCCCCTCAGCCTCCTCTGCTGCAGCCTCAACCCCCCCAGGGCCCTCAGCTGCTCCTCACAACTTCTCCACAGCCTTCTCCTCCTTCCCCACAGCCCTCCCCAGCTTCCTTGCCCTGCCCTGGCCCTGCCCCAGCCCTCAAGCTCCTTCTGGCACTCAGGAGCCCAACCCTGCCCCCAGCACTGCAGCTGTGGCCTCCCCAGTGCCCAGCCCAGGGGCACAAGCCCTGCCCTGCTCCTGCTGCCCACACCATTGCTGCTCCAGCCCAGGCTGCTGCTGCCCTCCTTGCCCCCCTGGGCACCCCCTGGCTCCTCTCCAGCCTCTGCCAACAACCCCCCCAGGGCCTTTCCCCCGAGGCACTTCCCAGCCCCTCTGCCCCCAGCCCTGAGCCTTCCTCAGGTTATTGTGCCCCAAGTTCAGGTCCCAGCCCTTGCCCTGTTGAACCTCATCCTGTTGACCTCAGCCATGGCTCCAGCCTGGCCCAGGTCCCTCTGTAGATGCCTCCAGGAGGTTAACTCTTGCCCTCAGCACGTCTGGTAAGGAGCTCCATGGTGAGTGATGTGCTGCCAATACCCAAAGCTCTTGGGTGGGCTCCCTGGAAGACAAAGCACATCAAGAGCTGCAGTTAATTGTTTGTGTCTCCATCTCTCTCCTGGAGAACATCAATTACAGGTTGGAGTTGGGTTTTTTTTTGGGGGGGGGTTGGAGGGTTGCTGGTGCTGAAGAAACATCGAAGCCACCATCTGAGGAGCTTTCATTAATCCTTTGCTTGACATCTTTTATTAAAAGGAATAAATTCCAGCTGCCTCCTGAAGAAGACAAAAATCCTCATCCTGGGCTTACTTTTCTATGTTTTATTTCTTTTGGTTTTCTTTTTTTTATGATTATTTGTATTTATTTGTGTTTTGGTTTGGTTTATTTATTTTGTTGTTTTTTTTTTTTATCTGTCTATTTCTTTCTTCATTTTTGCCTTCCCCCCCCACACCTCCCCAAAGCTTCCTCTTTATTTTCCCACTCCCCCCCACCCCTCACCACCACCACTTCCCTTCTCCCATTTCCATATCTCCTCACTTCCCTCCCCCCTCCCTCCCTCCCAAACTCCGCTTCCCTTCCAGATCTTCTCCGCCTCCTCCTCCTCCTCCTCCATCCAGAGGGTTTCTTCCTCCAGCCAGATATATTAGAGACATTTATATGGATGGCAGGAGAAGGCTTTGAGAAGAAGCAGGCAGCAGCTGATGGATGGCAGAGGAGGCTCCCCCTGACGCTTTATTGAGTTTCCGATGATTAGCTCACGCCAGGACATTTTTTACCGCTGCCGGCCGGAGCTGTCACCCTGCACCAGCAGGGAGAAGAACCCCCCCAGACCCCCCTGAGCCCCCCACTAATGACACTTTAATGTCTTTACTGCTCTGCTCCCTAGGAGCTCAGATTCATCTTCCCTGACGCAGGCAGCTCCAGCCCAGGCCTGCTCCTCCCTGCCTAGGGAATGACGAGGAGGGAAGGAAGGAGCCTGAGGGCTTGGAGTGAGCTTGGGGCTGAGGGCTTGGGTGTGAGAGTGGAGGGGATGGGATGAGGAGGAGCCATGGAGTTGTGGAGTCATGGAGTTGTGGAGGATGGAGTCATAGAAGAAGAAATCAAGGAAAGGGAAGGAGCCCAAGGGCTTGGAGTGAGCTTGGAGCTGAGGGCTTGGGTGTGAGAGTGGAGGGGATGGGATGGAGTTGTGGAGTCATGGAGGATGGACTCATGGAAACATGGAGTTGTGGAGTCACAGAAGAAGAAATCAAGGAAAGGGAAGGAGCCTGAGGGGTTGGAGTGAGCTTGGGGGTGAGGTCTTGGGTTTGAGAGTGGAGGGGATGGGATGAGGAGGAGTCATGGAGTTGGGGAGTCATAGAAGAAGAAATCAAGGAAAGGGAAGGAGCCCAAGGGCTTGGAGTGAGCTTGGAGCTGAGGGCTTGGGTTGAGAGTGGAGGGGATGGCATAGGAAGGAATCATGGAGTTGTGGAGTCATGGGAATATGGAATCATGGAGGCATTGAATCACTGAATCCTAGCAGAAGAAGGCAAGGAAAGGGAAGGATCCCAAAGGCTTTGAGTGAGCAGTAGTGGTGGTGCCTTGGTTTGAGAGTGGAGGAGATGGGGTGGGATAGGGAGGAATCCTGGAGGCATGGAATGGTTTTTATGGTTGGAAAAGACCTGGGCTCTTCTCCCAAGGAACAAGAACAGGAGAAGGCTGTGGAGAAGTTGTGAGGAGCAGCTGAGGGCCCTGGGGGGGTTGAGGCTGCAGCAGAGGAGGCTGAGGAGAGACCTTGTGGCTCTCTGCAGCTCCCTGAGAGCAGCTTGCAGCCAGCTGGGGCTGAAGGGCTGCTCCTGAGGGCTGGGCCAAGAGGAGATGGCCTCAGGTTGTGCCAGGGGAGCTTCAGCTTGGCCCTCAGCACCAAGTTGTGGCCCTGGAGGGGTGCCCAGGCCTGTGCCAGGCTGCCCAGGGCAGTGGTGGAGTGCCCCTGGCTGGAGGGGGTTGGCAGGTGTGGAGCTGTGGTGCTGAGGGCCCTGGGGTGGTGGTGCTGAGGCAGTGCTGGGGCCATGCTTGGCCTCCATCCTCTCCCTCTCCTCTCCCTCTCCTCTCCCTCTCCTCTCCCCTCCCTCTCCTCTCCCTCTCCCCTCCCTCTCCCCTCCCTCTCTCCTCTCTTCCATTCTTGTCTCGCTCTTCACCCCCAGCAGCAAGCTGCTGCCCATCTCCTCGGGGAGCTCCATCAGAGCCCTTTCTCACCTTGCAGGGGGGCTGCTGGTGGTCCAGGCTGCTGGCTCAGCCTCTGGGCTTCACCTGAGCTCTGCTCTCCTCCTGCCCTGTCCCTGCAGTGCTGGTGACTCGTGAGGACCACTTCAACAACCGCCTCAACGTCAGAGCCAACTTCAAGGGCTGCACCGCCCTGCACTACGCTGTGCTGGCTGATGACTACCTGACAGTCAAGTTGCTGCTGGATGGAGGTGAGTCTGGGCACCACCAACCTCCCCTGGAGCCACCAGAGGCTTCTTGCCTCGCCCCACACCACTCTGCAGCAGCTTTCAGCCACCCTGCACCAGGCTGTGCTGCACTGGTGAGAATGGATCTGCTCCAGGTGGGAGCTGCTGGGGAGAAGCTGCCAGGAGAAGGAGCTGGGGGTGCTGGGGGGGAAAGGAGGTGCCCAGCAGGCAGCATGGTGCCCTGGGAGAGGCCAAAGGGCTGCTGGGGGGCATGGAGCAGAGTGTGGGCAGCAGCAGGGGCAGGGAGGTTCTGCTGCCCCTCTGCTCTGCTCTGCTCTGGGCAGGCCACGGCTGCAGGGCTGGGGGCAGGGCTGGGCTGCACAGGTGAGAGCCTGGGAAGTGCTGGAGAGAGTCCAGGGGAGGCTGGGGAGAGGCTGAGGAGCAGAGGAGGACAACAAAGGTGAGGAAGGGTCTGGAGAAGTTGTGAGGAGCAGCTGAGGGCTCCGGGGAGGTTGAGGCTGGAGCAGAGCAGCCCCAGAGGGATCTGAGCAATGCTCAGCAAGAGCTGAAGGAGCTGAGAGCCATGGGGGGATGGAGCCCTGGGGCAGTGCTTGGTTCATGCTTGGACACCATCACCTCCAAGGTCTTCTCCAACCCAACCATTCCATGATTCTTTGAACACCAGTCCTGGAGCATCTGACCCACTGGATGGTCCAGCTCCATGTCTTGTCCAGGGGTGCTGGTGGCCAGGAGAAGCTGCTCCAGGGCCACCCCCAGCAGCTTGCTCAGGGGCACCATGGCCAGGGGTGGTTGGAAGTTCTCCAGAGAAGGAGACTCCAGGACCTGGGGCTGGGGAATGTTTCACACCTGGGAGGGTTTTATCTCCTCACCTCTGTTTGCTCTCTGGAAGTGCCTCCAGCAGTGGTGGGAATGAGCTGTGAGGGCACAGGGGCAGTGCCCTGTGGAGGTGGCACAGGGGCAGAGTGTCACCAGGGATGGATCTTTGTCAGCAGGGTCATGAGAGACTCATAGGAACATGGCATGGGGTGGGTGGGAGGCACCTTCCAGTGCCAGCCAGTGCCAGCACCCCTGCAGCCAGCAGGGCCAGCCCCAAGCAGAGCTCAGAGCCCCAAACTCCTGCCCTGGGCTGCTGCCAGCCAGGGGGCAGCTCCCACCCCTCTGGGGGACCTCCCCCAGGCTCTCCCCAGCCTCCTGCTGAAGAACTTCCTCAGATCTACTCCAGAGCTTCTCTCTTGCAGCTCCAAACCATCCCCCCTGGGCCTGGCCCCACAGCTCCTGCTCCAACCTCTGTCCCCAGCTTGCTCCTGGGCCCCTTCCAGCCCTGCCAAGGCCACCAGAAGGTCTCCCTGGAGCCTCCTCCATGCTGGGCACCCCCAGCTCTGCCAGCCTGGGCACCCAGCAGAGCCCTTCCACCCTGCCAGCCTGGCTGTGACCTCCTCTGGCCCTGCTCCAGCAGCTCCCTGCCTGTGCTGAGCCCTCCAGAGCTGTCCCCAGCTCCAGTTCCATCTTCTCCTGATGGACTGAAGTCAGCTTTGTGCTCCACAGCTGCTTCTGTCTCCGTGCTGGAGACTGGCAGTGACCACTTGTGGGGACCTCTTCTGCTCACAGAGGTCTCTTTGTTCCTGGCCAGCTCAGCCCAGAAGAAGTCTCTTGGAGCTGAGCAGCTCTGAGCTGTGCTGCTGGGGAGCAAGGCAGAGTTTGTGTCCTCCAGACATGGAGGTCTGGGATGGGGGTCCAGCTGGTGGCCAGGCACTGCTGGTGTCCCCCAGGGATCAGTGCTGGGCCCAGTCCTGTTCAAGATCTTTATTGATGATGTGGATGAGGGGATGGAGTCCATCAGCAGTAAGTTTGCAGCTGACACCAAGTCAGGAGCAGTTGATCTGTTGGAGGGGAGGAAGGTCCTGCAGAGGGACCTTGGCAGGCTGGCTGGGTGGGCAGAGGCCAATGGGATGAGATTGAACAAGGCTAAGTGCAGGGTTCTACACTTTGGCCACAACAACCCCAGGCAGTGCTCCAGGCTGGGGACAGAGTGGCTGAGAGCAGCCAGGCAGAGAGGGACCTGGGGGTGCTGGGTGACAGCAGCTGAACAGGAGCCAGCAGTGTGCCCAGGTGGGCAGGAGAGCCAATGGCATCCTGGCCTGGATCAGGAATAGTGTGGCCAGCAGGAGCAGGGAGGTCATTCTGCCCTGTGCTCAGCTCTGGTCAGGACACACCTTGAGTGCTGTGTCCAGTTCTGGGCTCCTCAGTTCAAGAGAGATGTTGAGATGCTGGAAGGTGTCCAGAGAAGGGCAACGAGGCTGGGGAGGGGTCTGGAGCACAGCCCTGTGAGGAGAGGCTGAGGGGGCTGGGGGTGTTCAGCCTGGAGAAGAGGAGGCTCAGGGCAGACCTCATTGCTCTCTACAACTGCCTGAAGGGAGGTTGTAGCCAGGAGGGGGTTGGGCTCTGCTGCCAGGCACCCAGGGACAGAAGGAGGGGACACAGCCTCAAGCTGTGCCAGGGGAGGTCTAGGCTGAGGTTAGGAGGAAGCTCTTCACAGAGAGGCTGATTGCCCCTTGGGATGTGCTGCTCAGGGAGGTGGTGGAGTCACCATCCCTGGAGATGTTCAGGAAGAGGCTGGCACCTGGTGCCAGGGGCTGGGTGGTTGGACAGGGCTGGGGGATAGGTTGGGCTGGAGGAGCTTAGAGGACTCTTCCAACCTGGGAGATTCTGTGATTCTGTGATGTGGGCACTGAGCTGTGGTGGCTGCTCCTCATCCAGCCCCATGGAGATCTTTTGGGATGCACAAATCCCACAGGCCCAGCCTGCTGGAGGTGGTGATGGGAAGGGACCCCTGGAGCCCCCCCCAGGCCAGGGGCACCCCCAGCAGCTTGCCCAGGGGCACCATGGCCAGGGGGGGTTGGAAGCTCTGCACACAAGGAGACTCCACAACCTCTGTGGGCAGCCTGCTCCAGGCCTCTCCAGCAGCCTCACCCCAACCAAGTTGCTCCTGCTGGCACCTCCTGCCTGCCCCTTGCTGCCCCTTGCCCCTGGGCACCACTCAGCAGATGCCAGCCCCAGGCTCTTGCCCCCCACAGCTCCTTCAGCTCTTGCTGAGCATTGCTCAGATCCCTCTGGGGCTGCTCTGCTGCAGCCTCAGCAGCCCCCAGGGCCCTCAGCTGCTCCTCACAGGGGTTCAGCACCACCCCTGGAGGTGTCCATCCCCTCCCCTGGAGGTGTCCATCCCCTCCCCTGGAGGTGTCCATCCCCATCCCTGGAGGTGTCCATCCCCTCCCCTGGAGGTGTCCATCCCCTCCCCTGGAGGTGTCCATTCCCATCCCTGGAGGTGTCCATCCCCTCCCCTGGAGGTGTCCATCCCCATCCCTGGAGGTGTCCATCCCCTCCCCTGGAGGTGTCCATCCCCTCCCCTGGAGGTGTCCATCCCCATCCCTGGAGGTGTCCATCCCCTCCCCTGGAGGTGTCCATCCCCTCCCCTGGAGGTGTCCATCCCCTCCCCTGGAGGTGTCCATCCCCATCCCTTATTCCACCTTCCCCAGGTGAATCCTGAGCTGGGCCCCCTCCAGCTGCCCCTTCCCCTTGCAGGTCCTTGGAGCTGCTTGGTGCCTGTTGGGACATTTCCATGGCCTGGCCCCCAGCCCTTCCCCTCCTCCCCCACCTCACAGCCTCCCTGCCCAGCTCCTCCTGGCCCAGACTCTCCATAGAGAGGACATTGACCACCTCCCAAGGTCCCCCTTGCCCCACAGCCTTTGTCAGGCTAATTTCCCTCTCCCCTCTGCCATTGAGAGCCCTGCTCCTGGTTGCTGAGGTGGAACAGGGCTGGGGCAGGCTGCCCTCCCTCCTCCTCCTCCTCACCCCCTCCACCTGCTTGCTTTTTACTCACCACTTCCTCAGCCTCCACCCTTCCTTCTCCTGCTGCCCTGGGGGCCAAAGCCATTAAACCTCCCCAGCCCTCCTCTGCTCCAGCAGCCTCCCCCTGGTGCTGCCCTTGGGCTTGTTTGCTGCCAGACCTCTTGGACTTCCCCCTTCACCTCTGCACCCTGGGCTCCTTTGTCCCCCATTCAGTGCCTCCTTGACCCCTTCCAGGACCTTTCTGGCCTCGTGGGCAGTGCCTGCGTGCCCAGCAGACCATGGACCCCTTGTCCTGTGCCTGGCTCTTGGCTGGGGACATGTCACAGCCTGCTGACCCCGGAGGGGACACCGTGGAAGGAGTGGGTGGGAGGTCACCAGTTGCTCTCTGCCCAGCAGCAATCGATTTGGGAAGCTTTGTGCTGGGGGCAGGGGGGAAAGGCCACCAGGAGCTCATCAAGGGTGGAAGGTTCCTCACGTTGGAGGCAGCTTTTGTTGTGGCTTGGCAAGGCCTGCAGCCAGGGCAGGTTGAGCCTGGCCCTGAGCAACAATTTCTGCTCCTTCAGGGGTGCCCAGGCCTGTGCCAGGCTGCCCAGGGCAGTGGTGGAGTGCCCATGGCTGGAGGGGTTTGGAAGCTGTGGGGCTGTGGTGCTGAGGGCCATGGGGAGGTGGTGCTGGGGCAGTGCTGGGGCTATAGTTGGACTCCATCAACTCCAAGCTCTCTTCCAACCCAAATGGTTCTGTGTCCAGGGCAGGGCAAGGAAGCTGGGGAGGGCTGTGGGGAAGGAGGAGAAGGCTGTGGAGAAGTTGTGAGGAGCAGCTGAGGGCCCTGGGGGGGTTGAGGCTGCAGCAGAGGAGGCTGAGGGGAGACCTTGTGGCTCTCTGCAGCTCCCTGAGAGCAGCTTGCAGCCAGCTGGGGCTCAAGGGCTGCTCCTGAGGGCTGGGCCAAGAGGAGATGGCCTCAGGTTGTGCCAGGGGAGCTTCAGCTTGGCCCTCAGCACCAAGTGGTGCCCCTGGAGGGGTGCCCAGGCCTGTGCCAGGCTGCCCAGGGCAGTGGTGGAGTGCCCCTGGCTGGAGGGGGTTGGCAGGTGTGGAGCTGTGGTGCTGAGGGCCCTGGGGGGGTGGTGCTGGGGCAGTGCTGAGGGCCATGGCTTGGCCCCAGCCTCGGCAGGGTTAGGGAATGCTTGGACTCAGTCACCTGGAAAGGCTTTCCCAGCCCATTCTGTGGCTGTGATCTCTCTGAGGAGCAGAGGCTGAAGATGAGGAACATCTCCAGGGCTTACAAATGTCCTCTCTGGAGGCTGCTGGAGGCCTGGAGCAGGCTGCACACAGAGGTTGTGGAGTCTCCTTCTGGGGAGAGCTTCCAACCCCCCCTAGCCATGGTGCCCCTGGGGGAAGCTGCTGGGGTGCCCCTGGCTGGGGGGGGGGAGGTTCCAGAGCTCCCTTCCCAGCCCCCTGGGGTTCTCTTTGTGATTTTCCTCTAGGCTGCCAACCCTGAACCCCTCCTGGGATCACAAAGGGCTTGGGGTCCTCAGGGCACCCACAGCAGCTTACAGCCAGGGCCTTGGGACCAGGGATTGGAACTGTGGACCTGGGGTCAGGGGCTTGGGGCCAGGGATTTAGGGCCAGGGGCTTAAAACCAGGGATTTGGGATCAGGGAGATGGAGCCAGAGAGATGGAGCCAGGGACTTGAGACCAGGGACGTGGGACCAGGGAGATGGAGCCAGGGACTTGGGACCAGGAATTTGGGGGTAGGGGCTTGGGGCTGTGGACTCTTGGGCAGGGCCTGGGCAGCAGGGATTTGGGGATAGGGACTTGGGGCTGGGGACTCTTGGGCAGGGCCTGGGCAGCAGGGATTTGGGGATAGGGACTTGGGGCTGGGGACTCTTGGGCAGGGCCTTTGGAGCAGGGATTTGGGGATAGGGACTTGGGGCTGGGGACTCTTGGGCAGGGCCTGGGCAGCAGGGATTTGGGGATAGGGACTTGGGGCTGGGGACTCTTGGGCAGGGCCTGGGCAGCAGGGATTTGGGGATAGGGACTTGGGGCTGGGGACTCTTGGGCAGGGCCTGGGCAGCAGGGCACCCCCAGCAGCTTGCCCAGGCTGCTCCCCTCCAGGTGGTGTTGGAAGCTCTGCAGAGAGGGAGCCTCCAGCACCTCTTCAGGACGTCCTTGGGGGGTTCCTCTTGCCCTTACTGGTTTGTGCCCTGCCCTCCCAGTTGAGCACGGGGCTGCTGTGTGCCTGGAGCCTTCTCCATGCTGCTCTCCAGCCACGGGAGGTGATAAATCCTTTATTGATCCCTTCCTGGGCACTCTTTTACCAGGGATGATTGAAGAGCTCAATAGAGGCTGCAGCCACCATGGCTCAATAAGGTCTGGGCCAGATTTTTATCGACCTCCTCCAGCCACCACCATCAAACTTCTTCTCCTCCCCCCCACCTCCCACACCCCCAAACTGCTCCACACCAGTAATTAAAGTCCTGGGAGACTGGGATTTAGGAGCCAATCATCCCCAGCAGCCACCAAACCTGCCCTGGCAACGGCAGTAAGTGGCCAGGACGTGGCTGGGTCGTGTCAAGGTGGTTAAGAGGAGGTCCCTGCATGGGCTGGAAGGAGCCAAAGGATCCTCTCAAAGGCTTCCTGGGGATGAAACTGAGCCCTGACAGGTTGTTTGTCACCAGGGTAATGGCTTGGGTGAGAAAAGGCAGCATTTGGGGCTTGCCTTCTGCAGAAAAGGAGAGGAGGTTGGGTTGGGTTCCTGCTGGAGGGAAAAGCAGCTTAGGGGACAACAAAGCCAAGGGTGGAAGGAGAAGGGAGGTCAGCAGGGGCTGAAAGGCAAAGGGAAAAGAGGCTTCTGAGTCCAAATTCATGGAGTCATGGAGTGGGGTGGAATGAAGGCACCTCCAGAGGTCATGGAGTCATGGAAGGGTTTGTGTTAAAGGCACCTCCAGAGGTCAGGGAAGGGTTTGGGTTGAAGGCACCTCCAGAGGTCAGGGAAGGGTTTGGGTTGAAGGCACCTCCAGAGGTCAGGGAAGGGTTTGGGTTGAAGGCACCTCCAGAGGTCAGGGAAGGGTTTGGGTTGAAGGCACCTCCAGAGGTCAGGGAAGGGTTTGGCTCTCAGCCTTTGCTCCTCTCAGAGCTGCTCCAGGCCCTCAGCCTCTCCCCAGCCTCCCCTGGACTCTCTCCAGCACTTCCCAGGCTCTCACCTGTGCAGCCCAGCCCTGCCCCCAGCCCTGCAGCTGTGGCCTGCCCAGGGCAGAGCAGAGCAGAGCAGAGGGCAGCAGAACCTCCCTGCCCCTGCTGCTGCCCACACTCTGCTCCATGCCCCCCAGGACCCCTTTAGCCTCCCCCAGGGCACCTTGCTGGCTGCTGGTCCCCTCCTTGTGCCCCCCCAGCACTCCTGGCAGCTGCTCCCCAGCAGCTCCGCCCTGCTCTGTGCTGCTGCAGGAGGTTGTCCCTGCCCAGAGGCAGGATCAGGACCTTGCCCTGCTTGTCCCCAGAGGACCTCCTGGTCCCATTGGCACTGAAGCTCTTGGGAGGTTTGGTGGAGTCCCCATCCTGGGAGGTGCTCAGGAAAGGTCTGGAGAGGGCACTTGGGGCCTTGGTTTGCTGGCTGTGGGGGGTTGGGTTGAAGGTTGGGTTTGGTGCCCTTGGAGGTCTTCTCCAGTCCTCTGCTCCATGTGCTGTTGTCTCAGGGCCTCATCCAGAGCAGGAGAAAGGGTGCTGGCATCTCAGGGGAGATCCAGGTGGTGGTGATCCAAAGGTGGCTGAGGTCAAGGGGGAGCCCCAGCAGGTGCCAGGAGCTGCTCCCTCCTGGTGCAGCCCAGACCCGAGGGGGTTGGGCAGGGCCATGGAGAGAGGGAACCTGAGTGGCAAAAGGCAGCTCCTAGACTTCTCCTGCCCCCTCCAGTTCCTCTCTGCCCCCTCCAGTTCCTCTCTGTCCCCTCCAGTTCCTCTCTGTCCCCTCCAGTTCCCCTCTGTCCCCTCCAGCTCCTCTCTGCCCCCTCCAGCTCCTCTCTGTCCCCTCCAGTTCCTCTCTGTCCCCTCCAGCTCCTCTCTGCCCCCTCCAGCTCCTCTCTGCCCCCTCCAGTTCCTCTCTGCCCCCTCCAGTTCCTCTCTGTCCCCTCCAGTTCCCTTCTGTCCCCTCCAGTTCCCTTCTGTCCCCTCCAGCTCCTCTCTGCCCCCTCCAGCTCCTCTCTGTCCCCTCCAGCTCCTCTCTGCCCCCTCCAGCTCCTCTCTGCCCCCTCCAGTTCCTCTCTGCCCCCTCCAGCTCCTCTCTGTCCCCTCCAGTTCCTCTCTGTCCCCTCCAGCTCCTCTCTGCCCCCTCCAGCTCCTCTCTGCCCCCTCCAGCTCCTCTCTGTCCCCTCCAGTTCCTCTCTGTCCCCTCCAGCTCCTCTCTGTCCCCTCCAGCTCCTCTCTGTCCCCTCCAGTTCCTCTCTGCCCCCTCCAACTCCTCTCTGCCCCCTCCAACTCCTCTCTGTCCCCTCCAGTTCCTCTCTGCCCCCTCCAGTTCCTCTCTGTCCCCTCCAGCTCCTCTCTGTCCCCTCCAGGTCCTCTCTGTCCCCTCCAGTTCCTCTCTGTCCCCTCCAGCTCCTCTCTGTCCCCTCCAGCTCCTCTCTGTCCCCTCCAGCTCCTCTCTGCCCCCTCCAGTTCCTCTCTGCCCCCTCCAGTTCCTCTCTGCCCCCTCCAGCTCCTCTCTGCCCCCTCCAGCTCCTCTCTGTCCCCTCCAGCTCCTCTCTGCCCCCTCCAGCTCCTCTCTGTCCCCTCCAGCTCCTCTCTGTCCCCTCCAGTTCCTCTCTGTCCCCTCCAGCTCCTCTCTGTCCCCTCCAGTTCCCCTCTGTCCCCTCCAGCTCCTCTCTGCCCCCTCCAGCTCCTCTCTGTCCCCTCCAGTTCCCCTCTGCCCCCTCCAGCTCCTCTCTGCCCCCTCCAGTTCCTCTCTGCCCCCTCCAGTTCCTCTCTGCCCCCTCCAGCTCCTCTCTGTCCCCTCCAGTTCCTCTCTGCCCCCTCCAGCTCCTCTCTGTCCCCTCCAGTTCCTCTCTGTCCCCTCCAGCTCCTCTCTGTCCCCTCCAGCTCCTCTCTGTCCCCTCCAGTTCCTCTCTGTCCCCTCCAGCTCCTCTCTGTCCCCTCCAGCTCCTCTCTGTCCCCTCCAGTTCCTCTCTGTCCCCTCCAGCTCCTCTCTGTCCCCTCCAGCTCCTCTCTGTCCCCTCCAGTTCCTCTCTGTCCCCTCCAGCTCCTCTCTGTCCCCTCCAGTTCCTCTCTGCCCCCTCCAGCTCCTCTCTGTCCCCTCCAGTTCCTCTCTGTCCCCTCCAGCTCCTCTCTGCCCCCTCCAGCTCCTCTCTGTCCCCTCCAGCTCCTCTCTGCCCCCTCCAGCTCCTCATTGTCCCCTCCAGCTCCTCACTGTCCCCTCCAGCTCCTCACTGTCCCCTCCAGCTCCTCATTGTCCCCTCCAGCTCCTCACTGTCCCCTCCAGCTCCTCACTGTCCCCTCCAGCTCCTCTCTGTCCCCTCCAGCTCCTCACTGTCCCCTCCCAGCTCCTCTCTGTCCCCTCCAGTTCCTCTCTGTCCCCTCCAGCTCCTCTCTGTCCCCTCCAGCTCCTCACTGTCCCCTCCAGTTCCTCTCTGTCCCCTCCAGTTCCTCTCTGTCCCCTCCAGTTCCTCTCTGCCCCCTCCAACTCCTCTCTGTCCCCTCCAGTTCCTCTCTGTCCCCTCCAGCTCCTCTCTGTCCCCTCCAGCTCCTCTCTGTCCCCTCCAGTTCCTCTCTGCCCCCTCCAGCTCCTCTCTGTCCCCTCCAGCTCCTCTCTGTCCCCTCCAGTTCCTCTCTGTCCCCTCCAGTTCCTCTCTGTCCCCTCCAGCTCCTCTCTGTCCCCTCCAGCTCCTCTCTGTCCCCTCCAGTTCCTCTCTGCCCCCTCCAGCTCCTCTCTGTCCCCTCCAGCTCCTCTCTGTCCCCTCCAGCTCCTCTCTGTCCCCTCCAGTTCCTCTCTGCCCCCTCCAGTTCCTCTCTGTCCCCTCCAGCTCCTCTCTGCCCCCTCCAGCTCCTCTCTGTCCCCTCCAGCTCCTCTCTGTCCCCTCCAGCTCCTCTCTGCCCCCTCCAGCTCCTCTCTGTCCCCTCCAGCTCCTCTCTGCCCCCTCCAGTTCCTCTCTGCCCCCTCCAGCTCCTCTCTGTCCCCTCCAGCTCCTCTCTGTCCCCTCCAGTTCCTCTCTGCCCCCTCCAGTTCCTCTCTGCCCCTCCAGTTCCTCTCTGTCCCCTCCAGTTCCTCTCTGTCCCCTCCAGTTCCTCTCTGCCCCCTCCAGCTCCTCTCTGCCCCCTCCAGCTCCTCTCTGTCCCCTCCCTGTCCCTCTATGCCACCTCCCTGTCCCCTCTGGCACCTCCCTCTCCCTCTCTGCCACCTCCCTCTCCCTCTCTGGCACTTCCCTGTCCCTCCCTTCCACTTCCCTCTCCCTCTCTGCCACTTCCCTCTCCGCCACTTCCCTCTCCCTCTCTGCCGCCTCCCTCTCCCTGTCACTTCCCTCTCCCTGTCACTTCCCTCTCCCTGCCACCTCCCTCTCCCTGCCGCCTCCCTCTCCCTGCCGCCTCCCTCTCCCTGTCACCTCCCTCTCCCTGTCACCTCCCTCTCCCTGCCACCTCCCTCTCCCTCCCTGCCACCTCCCTCTCTTCTCTGCCATCTCCCTCTCCTCTCTGCCACCATCCTCATCTCCTGCCACTTCCCTGTCTCTGCCACCTCTCTCTCCCTCCCTGCCACCTCCCTCTCTTCTCTGCCATCTCCCTCTCCTCTCTGCCACCATCCTCATCTCCTGCCACTTCCCTGTCTCTGCCACCTCCCTCTCCCTCCCTGCCACCTCCCTCTCTTCTCTGCCATCTCCCTCTCCTCTCTGCCACCATCCTCATCTCCTGCCACTTCCCTGTCTCTGCCATCTCCCTCTCCCTCCTGCCATGCCCATCTCCTCTCTACTCCCTCCCTCTCCTGCTGCCATCCCCTCTCTCCTACCTTCCTCTCCTCCGCACCATCCCCACCACCAAACCCCCTCCCAGTACCCTTTCCCCCTCTCAGGACCCTCTCCCCCACCCTCCCACCCTCTCCCCCTCCCCACCCAGCCTCCCCTGCAGCTTTTTATCTCTGGAGCTGCCCCAACCTGCAGGAATTTGCAGGGAAATGGGGCAGGGGAGGGAGGGAGTTTAATAAAAAGTGAAAAATTGAGGCCTGTCAGCCAGCCTCAACTTTTGCCAATACCACTGACAGGAAAGAGATTTCCCCAATGAGGGACCTGCTGCAGCTGCTCCTCCAGCTCTGGGACCCAACCTGCTCAGCTATTTATCAAATATTATCAGCTGCAGCTTCCTAATATGAGCAGGGAAGGAGACAAAACAAACCCCAGCCCCACACAGCCTGAGGTGCTGCCCAGGTGTCCAGCCCCAGCCGCAGACAGCGTGGGGAGGGAGGTGAAAAATGAGTCCCCATTAAAGCCTTCCAAAGCTTGGGTGGACCCCAAGCACCTCCTGCTGCTGGCTGGAAGGGGTGGGGATGAATGGGGAAGGGCAGGGAGGGCAGGTAAGGAGGGGTGGGGAAGGGAAGGGAGAGGAGGTGAGGATGGAGTGGGGAAGAGCAGGGAGAGGAGGTGAGGAGAGGTGGGGAAGGGAAGGGAGAGGAGGTGAGGAGGGGTGGGGAAGGGGAGGAGGAGGAGGTGAGGATTGGGTAGGGAAGGGCCAGGGGAGCAGGTGAGGAGAGGTGGGGAAGGGAAGGGAGAGGAGGTGAGGAGGGGTGGGGAAGGGGAGGAGGAGGAGGTGAGGATTGGGTAGGGAAGGGCCAGGGGAGCAGGTGAGGAGAGGTGGGGAAGGGAAGGGAGAGGAGGTGAGGATGGAGTGGGGAAGGGCAGGAGGAGGGGGAGAGGATGGATGGGTAGGGAAGGGAGTGAAGGTGAGGATAGAGTAGGAAAGGGCAGGGGGAGGAGGGGAGGAGGGATGGGGAAGGGCAAGGAGAGGAGGTGAGGATGAAAGGAGGAGGCAGGGGAGGAGGTGAGGATGGAGGAAGAGGCAGAGGCAGGAGGTGAGGATGGAGGAAGACGCAGGGCAGGAGGTGAGGATGGAGGAAGAGGCAGGGGAGGAGGTGAGGGTGGAGGAAGACGCAGGGCAGGAGGTGAGGATGGAGGAAGACGCAGGGCAGGAGGTGAGGATGGAGGAAGAGGCAGGGGAGGAGGTGAGGGTGGAGGAAGACGCAGGGCAGGAGGTGAGGATGGAGGAAGACGCAGGGCAGGAGGTGAGGATGGAGGAAGAGGCAGGGGAGGAGGTGAGGGTGGAGGAAGACGCAGGGCAGGAGGTGAGGATGGAGGAAGACGCAGGGCAGGAGGTGAGGATGGAGGAAGAGGCAGGGGAGGAGGTGAGGGTGGAGGAAGACGCAGGGCAGGAGGTGAGGATGGAGGAAGAGGCAGGGCAGGAGGTGAGGATGGAGGAAGAGGCAGGGCAGGAGGTGAGGATGGAGGGAGAGGCAGAGGCAGGAGGTGAGGATGGAGGAAGAGGCAGGGCAGGAGGTGAGGATGGAGGAAGAGGCAGGGGAGGAGGTGAGGGTGGAGGAGGAGGCAGGGCAGGAGGTGAGGATGGAGGGAGAGGCAGGGGAGGAGTTGAGGATGGAGGAAGAGGCAGGGCAGGAGGTGAGGATGGAGGAAGAGGCAGGGGAGGAGGTGAGGATGGAGGGAGAGGCAGAGGCAGGAGGTGAGGATGGAGGAAGAGGCAGGGCAGGAGGTGAGGATGGAGGAAGAGGCAGGGGAGGAGGTGAGGGTGGAGGAAGAGGCAGAGGCAGGAGGTGAGGATGGAGGAAGACGCAGGGCAGGAGGTGAGGATGGAGGAAGACGCAGGGCAGGAGGTGAGGATGGAGGAGAGGCAGGGGAGGAGGTGAGGGTGGAGGAAGACGCAGGGCAGGAGGTGAGGATGGAGGAAGAGGCAGAGGCAGGAGGTGAGGATGGAGGAAGACGCAGGGCAGGAGGTGAGGATGGAGGAAGAGCAGGGCAGGAGGTGAGGATGGAGGAAGAGGCAGGGGAGGAGGTGAGGGTGGAGGAAGACGCAGGGCAGGAGGTGAGGATGGAGGAAGACGCAGGGCAGGAGGTGAGGATGGAGGAAGAGGCAGGGGAGGAGGTGAGGGTGGAGGAAGAGCAGGGCAGGAGGTGAGGATGGAGGAAGAGGCAGGGCAGGAGGTGAGGATGGAGGAAGAGGCAGGGCAGGAGGTGAGGATGGAGGGAGAGGCAGAGGCAGGAGGTGAGGATGGAGGAAGAGGCAGGGCAGGAGGTGAGGATGGAGGAAGAGGCAGGGGAGGAGGTGAGGGTGGAGGAGGAGGCAGGGCAGGAGGTGAGGATGGAGGGAGAGGCAGGGGAGGAGTGAGGATGGAGGAAGAGGCAGGGCAGGAGGTGAGGATGGAGGAAGAGGCAGGGGAGGAGGTGAGGATGGAGGGAGAGGCAGAGGCAGGAGGTGAGGATGGAGGAAGAGGCAGGGCAGGAGGTGAGGATGGAGGAAGAGGCAGGGGAGGAGGTGAGGGTGGAGGAGGAGGCAGGGCAGGAGGTGAGGATGGAGGGAGAGGCAGGGGAGGAGTTGAGGATGGAGGAAGAGGCAGAGGCAGGAGGTGAGGATGGAGGGAGATGCAGGGGAGGAGTTGAGGATGGAGGAAGAGGCAGAGGCAGGAGGTGAGGATGGAGGAAGAGGCAGGGCAGGAGGTGAGGATGGAGGAAGAGGCAGAGGCAGGAGGTGAGGATGGAGGAAGAGGCAGGGGAGGAGGTGAGGATGGAGGAAGAGGCAGGGGAGGAGGTGAGGATGGAGGAAGAGGCAGGGCAGGAGGTGAGGATGGAGGAAGAGGCAGGGGAGGAGGTGAGGATGGAGGAAGAGGCAGAGGCAGGAGGTGAGGATGGAGGAAGAGGCAGGGCAGGAGGTGAGGATGGAGGAAGAGGCAGGGGAGGAGGTGAGGATGGAGGAAGAGGCAGAGGCAGGAGGTGAGGATGGAGGAAGAGGCAGAGGCAGGAGGTGAGGATGGAGGAAGAGGCAGGGCAGGAGGTGAGGATGGAGGAAGAGGCAGGGGAGGAGGTGAGGGTGGAGGAGGAGGCAGGGCAGGAGGTGAGGATGGAGGGAGAGGCAGGGGAGGAGTGAGGATGGAGGAAGAGGCAGAGGCAGGAGGTGAGGATGGAGGAGATGCAGGGGAGGAGTTGAGGATGGAGGAAGAGGCAGAGGCAGGAGGTGAGGATGGAGGGAGATGCAGGGGAGGAGTTGAGGATGGAGGAAGAGGCAGAGGCAGGAGGTGAGGATGGAGGAAGAGGCAGAGGCAGGAGGTGAGGATGGAGGAAGAGGCAGGGGAGGAGGTGAGGATGGAGGAAGAGGCAGGGCAGGAGGTGAGGATGGAGGAAGAGGCAGGGCAGGAGGTGAGGATGGAGGAAGAGGCAGAGGCAGGAGGTGAGGATGGAGGAAGAGGCAGGGGAGGAGGTGAGGATGGAGGAAGAGGCAGGGGAGGAGGTGAGGATGGAGGAAGAGGCAGGGCAGGAGGTGAGGATGGAGGAAGAGGCAGGGGAGGAGGTGAGGATGGAGGAAGAGGCAGAGGCAGGAGGTGAGGATGGAGGAAGAGGCAGGGCAGGAGGTGAGGATGGAGGAAGAGGCAGGGGAGGAGGTGAGGATGGAGGAAGAGGCAGGGCAGGAGGTGAGGATGGAGGAAGAGGCAGAGGCAGGAGGTGAGGATGGAGGAAGAGGCAGAGGCAGGAGGTGAGGATGGAGGAAGAGGCAGGGAGGAGGTGAGGATGGAGGAAGAGGCAGAGGCAGGAGGTGAGGATGGAGGAAGAGGCAGGGCAGGAGGTGAGTATGGAGGAAGAGGCAGGGCAGGAGGTGAGGATGGAGGAAGAGGCAGGGGAGGAGGTGAGGATGGAGGAAGAGGCAGGGGAGGAGGTGAGGATGGAGGAAGAGGCAGGGCAGGAGGTGAGGATGGAGGAAGAGGCAGAGGCAGGAGGTGAGGATGGAGGAAGAGGCAGGGGAGGAGGTGAGGATGGAGAAAGAGGCAGGGCAGGAGGTGAGGATGGAGGAAGAGGCAGAGGAGGAGGTGAGGATGGAGGAAGAGGCAGAGGCAGGAGGTGAGGATGGAGGAAGAGGCAGAGGCAGGAGGTGAGGATGGAGGAAGACGCAGGGCAGGAGGTGAGGATGGAGGAAGAGGCAGAGGCAGGAGGTGAGGATGGAGAAAGAGGCAGGGCAGGAGGTGGGGATGGAGGAAGAGGCAGAGGCAGGAGGTGAGGATGGAGGAAGAGGCAGAGGCAGGAGGTGAGGATGGAGGAAGAGGCAGAGGCAGGAGGTGAGGATGGAGGAAGAGGCAGGGCAGGAGGTGAGGATGGAGGAAGAGGCAGGGCAGGAGGTGAGGATGGAGGAAGAGGCAGGGCAGGAGGTGAGGATGGAGGAAGAGGCAGGGGAGGAGGTGAGGGTGGAGGAGGAGGCAGGGCAGGAGGTGAGGATGGAGGAAGATCCAGGGTAGAGGTGGGGCTGGAGGAGGCAGGGCTCAAGCTGGGGCTCCCCAGCAGCCTCTCCCCCCTTGGCCCTTGCCTGAGCCGTGGCCAAGTGCCCCTGGGTCAGGGAGGTGTCAGCTCCTGGCTGCAGGCCTGGCTCAGCCCCTGGGAGCTGGCCCTGCTCCTGCCAATGATTGCAGACATCCATCAAGGCCTCCAGACCACCGGCTGGGGGGGCTCAGGCCAGGACTGGGAGACCCCTGATGGAGCCAGCCCGGAGCAGGAGAGTCCAAGCCAGGCCTTCAGCCTTCCCCGGGGCAGGGAGGGGCTGGAGCAGCCCTGGAGGCTCACAGCATGGCTCGGGTGGGAAGGGACCAACCAGGTCCCCTCCAGCCTCTCCCCACCACGGGCAGGGACTCCTCTCAGCTGGGCTTGGTGGCTCAGGGCTTCTCCTCTCCCAGCACCCCCAAAACTTCTCCTCTCCCAGGACCCCTCCAGCCTGCCAAGATCCCTCTGGATGGATCCCTGCCCTGCACTGAACCACACAGCTTGGTGGCACCTCCAGACCATAGCTCTGACCAAGGTCCCAAAGAGCTTTGGAGCCAGGACAGAGCCCAGGGAGCAGCACAGCTGAGGGGGGAAGCTGCCAGGAGAAGGAGCTGGGGGTGCTGGGGGGCAAGGAGGGGACCAGCAGCCAGCAAGGTGCCCTGGGGGAGGCCAAAGGGGTCCTGGGGGGCATGGAGCAGAGTGTGGGCAGCAGCAGGGGCAGGGAGGTTCTGCTGCCCTCTGCTCTGCTCTGCCCTGGGGAGGCCACAGCTGCAGGGCTGGGCTGCACAGGTGAGAGCCTGGGAAGTGCTGGAGAGAGTCCAGGGGAGGCTGGGGAGAGGCTGAGGAGCAGAGGAGGACAACAAAGGAGGGGAAGGGTCTGGAGGAGGAGGGGAAGGGTCTGGAGAAGTTGTGAGGAGCAGCTGAGGGCCCTGGGGGCTGCTGAGGCTGCAGCAGAGCAGCCCCAGAGGGATCTGAGCAATGCTCAGCAAGAGCTGAAGGAGCTGTGGGGGGCAAGAGCCTGGGGCTGGCATCTGCTGAGTGGTGCCCAGGGGCAAGGGGCAGCAAGGGGCAGGCAGGAGGTGCCAGCAGGAGCAACTTGGTTGGGGTGAGGCTGCTGGAGAGGCCTGGAGCAGGCTGCCCACAGAGGTTGTGGAGTCTCCTTCCATCCCCCCCTGGGCATGGTGCCCCTGGGGCAGGCTGCTGGGGGTGCCCCTAGCCTTGGGGGGGCTCCAGGGGTCCCTTCCCAGCACCCCTCCAGGCTGGGCTCTGTAACTGGGAGCAGTTTCTCCCTCCCTGTCCCTTCTGCAGGGGCAGAGCTGGAGGCCTCCATGTCCTGGGGAGGTCCTCATGCCCCATGTGGCTGCTCCCTTCCAGAGGGGGGATGGAGCTGGTTGGGGATTGGGAAGTTCTCCTTTTCTCCTGGTGACCACCAGCAGCTCTTTGCTGGTCAAAAAGGGACAAGCTACAACCCCTGGTGGCACCAGGGGTTGTAGCTTGTCCCTTTTTGACGCTTTGGAGCCAAGGTTGGACTCAGGTGGGAGGCTCCAGTTGGTTTCCATCCTCCTCCTTCTTCTCCAGGACTCATCTCCCATCCCTTCATCTTCTCCCTTCCTTCCTTCTCACCCCCCTAGGTGCCAACCCCCTGCAGAAGAATGAGATGGGGCACACAGCCCTGGACTATGCCAGGGAGGGAGAGGTCATGAACCTCCTGAAGGCTTCAGAGACCAAGGTGAGACCAGGGCTGGGTTCTTCTCCTTCCTTCCCCCTCCATCCCTGCAAGGGTCAGCAGCAGGAGAAGGTGCAAGAGGTTTGGGGGAGGGGTGGTGACATCAAAGGTCTCTTCCAACCTCCCAGAGTTGCTCCTGAGGGTTGGAGGAGGAGTCTTGGACCAGCTCCAGCTCCAGGCATGGCCTCCATGAGGTCTCTCAGCTCTGGACCTCCTCTGTGATCTCTTCTTCAAGCAGTGACCTCCACAAGATTCCAATTCTGGGGCCAGCAAGGCTGCAGGAACAGAAACTGAGGCCCAAGGAGACCCCAAGGTTGCTCCTGGAGTCATTCTGAAGACAGCTCCAAGGTGTCCCAGCACCACCACCCCATGGCCCTCAGCACCACAGCTCCACACCTGCCAACCCCCTCCAGCCAGGGGCACTGCACCACTGCCCTGGGCAGCCTGGCACAGGCCTGGGCACCCCTCCAGGGGCACCAATGGTTGCTGAGGGCCAAGCTGAAGCTCCCCTGGCACAACCTGAGGCCATCTCCTCTTGGCCCAGCCCTCAGGAGCAGCCCTTGAGCCCCAGCTGGCTGCAAGCTGCTCTCAGGGAGCTGCAGAGAGCCACAAGGTCTCCCCTCAGCCTCCTCTGCTGCAGCCTCAACCCCCCCAGGGCCCTCAGCTGCTCCTCACAACTTCTCCACAGCCTTCTCCTCCTTCCCCAAGCCAGCTCCTCCCTGGAGGTGTTCAAGGCCAGGCTGGATGAGGCCTTGAGGAGCCTGGGCTGGTGGAGGTGTCCCAGGCCATGGTGGGAAGGCTGCAACTGGATGGCCTTGAAGGTCCCTTCCAACCCAGACCACTTCAAGCTCCATCAGAATAGAAGAAAACCTTCATGGTGGCAGAGCTCAGGGCTCCTGATGATGTCCAGAAGCACTTTGAGGTCTCTTGGCCACCTCCTGGTGTCCAGAAGCACTTTGGGGTCTCTTGGCCACCTCCTGGTGTCCAGAAGCACTTTGAGGTCTCTTGGCCACCTCCTGGTGTCCAGAAGCACTTTGGGGTCTCTTGGTCACCTCCTGATGTCCAGAAGCTCTTTCTGACCACGTCTCCAGGGGAGCAGGAGGAGATGCTGAGAAGACAAAGCAGCCTGGCAGGAGGTGGTGGTGGTGGAGGGGGGGTGGGAAATGCTCTGCTGCTTAAATGTTCTCTGGAGACTCTTCTCCATCTCGTCTTGAAGAGCTGCCTTGGAGCTCTTCCTGCTGCAGCAGACAGTGGAGATATATCTCCAGAGCTTCTCCAGTGGCAAATGAGCCTCCTGCAGTATAAAACATCAGAGGAGACAACTCAGCTCCTGATGAATATTCAGCCTGGGGGTGGAGATGGAGCTCCAGGGCTTGGTTTCCACCATGTCCTTCCTCCCCCCTCCCACCCCCACGAGGCTCTTGGAGGATTTATGGAAGCCAAGGCTGGAGAATGAATCAGAAGGAGCTGGGCCAGGCTGGGATGAGGCTGGAGATGTCATTTGCATATCCTGGGGACACCACCAGGAGCTTTTCAGCTCTGCCTTGAATTGCTGCTGAACATTTTCCTCCTCCTCAAGACCCCACAGACAAACAGAAAAGGTCTCTTGGCTGCTCTGCTTCCCTGCTTGGTGGTGGCAGATGGACCTCAAGAGGCTTTGGAGAGCTTGGGGACAGCTGAATGAGGGCTCCAAGATCCCAGCAGGCAGCAGGAGTGGGGGACACAGCACCAAGGCTCAGTCCCAGCTCCTCCAGAGTGGCAGATCCCAGTGACCACTTGTGGGGACCACTTGTGGGGACCTCTTCTGCTCCCAGAGGTCTCTGTGCTCCTGGCCAGCTCAGCTCAGAAGCAGCCTCCTGGAGCTGAGCAGCTCTGAGCTGTGCTGCTGGGGAGCAAGGCAGAGTTTGTGTCCTCCAGACATGGAGGTCTGGGATGTGGGCACTGAGCTGTGGTGGCTGCTCCTCATCCCGCCCCCAGAGATCCTTTGGGATGCACAGATCCCACAGGCCCAGCCTGCTGGGGGTGGTGATGGGAAGGGACCCCTGGAGCCCCCCCAGGCCAGGGACACCCCCAGCAGCTTGCCCCAGGGGCACCATGCCCAGGGGGGGTTGGAAGCTCTGCACACAAGGAGACTCCACAACCTCTGTGGGCAGCCTGCTCCAGGCCTCTCCAGCAGCCTCACCCCAACCAAGTTGCTCCTGCTGGCACCTCCTGCCTGCCCCTTGCTGCCCCTTGCCCCTGGGCACTACTCAGCAGATGCCAGCCCCAGGCTCTTGTCCCCCACAGCTCCTTCAGCTCTTGCTGAGCATTGCTCAGATCCCTCTGGGGCTGCTCTGCTGCAGCCTCAGCAGCCCCCAGGGCCCTCAGCTGCTCCTCACAACTTCTCCAGACCCTTCCCCTCCTTCCCCAGACCCTTCCCCTCCTTTTTTGTCCTCCTCTGCTCCTCAGCCTCTTCCCAGCCTCCCCTGGACTCTCTCCAGCACTTCCCAGGCTCTGACCTGTGCAGCCCAGCCCTGGCCCCAGCCCTGTAGGATTTCTTCACCTTCCTGGAGGAGGAAATGGTCACAGAAGCTGGGGCTGGATCCTGCTCTGAAGCCTTTCCCAGGTTGGCTCCTGGTGGGCACTGGGCTGGGAATGCCTCTGCCAGGAGGCACCAAAACCATCAAGGAGCAAAGGCTCCAATCTTGGAGCAGTTCTGTGGCCAAGGGACAGCTGCCAGCAGCCCTGAGACCTTGGATGGAGCAGGAACCTCCCCATGGATCCCAAGGGAGCAGCTCAGAGGGACAGGCACTGGTGGTGTCCCCCTGGGCCTGAGGACACCAGGAGGCTCAGAGGGAGGCTTTGGCCACCTTGTGTCCTCCTCTGCTTCTGCCTTGCTCAAGAGGACATCTGGGCTGGCTGGACACTGCCAGGAGGACATTGAGGAGCTGGGGCAGGGCTCCTCAACCCAACCCATTCCATGACTCCCTGACCTGTGTGGAACCCTCAAAATGGTCCAGCACTGGCTCAGGGTTGCCCAGAGCAATGGTGGAGTCCCCAGCCCTGGAGGGGATCCCAAGCTGTGGTGCTGAGGGCCATGGGGTGGTGGTGCTGGGGCAGTGCTGGGGCTATAGTTGGACTCCATCAACTCCAAGCTCTCTTCCAACCCAAATGGTTCTGTGTCCAGGGCAGGGCAAGGAAGCTGGGGAGGGCTGTGGGGAAGGAGGAGAAGGCTGTGGAGAAGTTGTGAGGAGCAGCTGAGGGCCCTGGGGGGGTTGAGGCTGCAGCAGAGGAGGCTGAGGGGAGACCTTGTGGCTCTCTGCAGCTCCCTGAGAGCAGCTTGCAGCCAGTTGGGGCTCAGGGGCTGCTCCTGAGGGCTGGGCCAAGAGGAGATGGCCTCAGGTTGTGCCAGGGGAGTTTCAGCTTGGCCCTCAGCACCAAGTGGTGCCCCTGGAGGGGTGCCCAGGCCTGTGCCAGGCTGCCCAGGGCAGCGGTGCAGTGCCCCTGGCTGGAGGGGGTTGGCAGCTGTGGTGCTGAGGGCCCTGGGGTGGTGGTGCTGGGGCAGTGCTGGGCTCCATGCTTGGACTCCATCACCTCCAAACTCTCTTCCAAGCCATTCCCATGGCCAAATCCTTTCTTTCCCTCCCCAGTTCCTGGAGGAGCAGCGCAGGAGGGAGCTGGAGGAGCGCCGGAGGTTTCCCCTGGAGCAGAGGCTGAAGGAGCACATCGTGGGCCAGGAGAGTGCCATTGCCACCGTGGGGGCAGGTAGGGAGCCCTCAGCCTCTGCCCCTGTGTCCTGCCAGGGCTTCTGAGCCTGCAGGGAATTCCTTTCCCTCCAGCCTTGCTCCTCAGAGCTCCAGCAGCTCAGCAGGGGCGGGGGTTGGGGGGGGGGTCCACAAAGTAGCTCTTGGCTGTGAGAGGATATCTGAGAGAGGACCTTTGGGAGAGGACCTTTGGGAGGTCATCTGGGAGGGGATATCTGAGAGAGGACATTTGGGACCTCCAGACCTTCCTGGGCTGGATCCATCCCTCCAGACCTTCTCCCCCACCACCCTCTCCCCCTCTCCTCCTCCCATCCCAGCTCAGCCCCCACAGCCTGGGAACCAGCAGCTTGAGCTTGGTGCCGAGCTCCAGGCTGTCCCATCCCAACCCTTCCCAGGAAAACCAAGGCCTTGGAAGCCCTGAGAAGACCTCCCCCCACCCCCACCCCCACCCCAAGCCGGGAGGCCCTCCCCAGCAGCTGCCCTGGCTGGGGCCATGTCCGGGGGGGTCCTGGCTCCGGCTGCTCCTCCCTGGGGGTGGCTGCTGGAGCCCTGCCCTGGGGGAGCCTTTTGGCTCCTGCTTCAGTTAGGGGCAGCAGTCAGGGCAGCAGGCACAGAGGGCTCCTCCTTCTTCCTCTTCCTTCTCCTACTCTTCTTCTTCTTCCTTCTCCTCCTCCTCTTCCTCCTCCTACTCTTCCTCTTCCTCCTCCTTCTCCTCTTTTTCCTCTTCCTTCTCCTACTCTTCTTCCTACTCCTCCTCCTCCTTCTCCTCCTCTTCCTCCTCCTCTTCCTCCTCCTCTTCCTCCTCCTCTTCCTCCTCCTCTTCCTCCTCCTCTTCCTCCTTCTCCTCCACCTACTCTTCTTCCTCCTCCTCCTCCTCTTTCCCCCACTCCTCCTCCTCTTCTTCTTCTTCCTCCTCCTCTCCCCTTCCAGCCTCATTTTTGCTGCTTGCTTTCAGAAAAGGGAAATTTCAAGACCTGGGGCCTGGGGTTTTTTTTCTCCTCTTCCTCTCCCTCCTCTTCCTCCTCCTCCTCTTCCTTCTCTTCCTCCTCTTCCTCCTCTTCCTCCTCTTCCTCCTCCTCTTCCTCCTCCTCCTCTTCTTCCTCCTCTTCCTCCTCCTCCTCTTCTTCCTCCTCTTCCTCCTCCTCCTCTACCTCTTCCTCCTCCCCTTCCTCCTCATCCTCCTCTTCCGCCCCCCTTCCATCCCCATTTTTTGCTGCTTTCTTTCAGCAAAGGGAATTTTAGGACCTGGGAGTTTTGGGGTTTGGGTTTGGGGGATTTTTTTTTTCCCCCCTTCCAAGCTTTTCATCTCCTTTTGGTGGCCTCCATCACCTTCCTGCTCTGGTGGTTTGTTGCCCAGGAGGCTTTGTCCACGCTCCAGGGCCCAAACCAGGGCTGATTTGTTTAATTTAGAGCCTTGGCCTTAATTAAATAATTAGATTGGAGCCTTCCCTCCCTGCCCTGAGCCAAACAGGCTCCAGAGGAGCTCAGCAAAGGAGACAAAGCAGGAAACCTGCCCTTGGGGAGGGGCTGGCCAGGCTGGTGGCACAGGCTGAGAGCTGGGGGAGAGGAAGGTCCTGAAGGCCAAGCAGGGCAAGGGGAGGGTCCTGCCCCTGGGCAGGGACAACCTCCTGCAGCAGCACAGAGCAGGGGGGAGCTGCTGGGGAGCAGCTGCCAGGAGAAGGAGCTGGGGGTGCTGGGGGGCAAGGAGGGGACCAGCAGCCAGCAAGGTGCCCTGGGGGAGGCCAGAGGGGTCCTGGGGGGCATGGAGCAGAGTGTGGGCAGCAGCAGGGGCAGGGAGGTTCTGCTGCCCCTCTGCCATGCCCCGGGGGGGGCCACAGCTGCAGGGCTGGGGGCAGGGCTGGGCTGCCCAGGTGAGAGCCTGGGAAGTGCTGGAGAGAGTCCAGGGGAGGCTGGGGAGAGGCTGAGGAGCAGAGGAGGACAACAAAGGTGAGGAAGGGTCTGGAGGAGGAGGGGAAGGGTCTGGAGAAAGAAGGAGGGGAGGGGTCCTGAGAAGTTGTGAGGAGCAGCTGAGGGCCCTGGGGGCTGCTGAGGCTGCAGCAGAGCAGCCCCAGAGGGATCTGAGCAATGCTCAGCAAGAGCTGAAGGAGCTGTGGGGGGCAAGAGCCTGGGGCTGGCATCTGCTGAGTGGTGCCCAGGGGCAAGGGGCAGCAAGGGGCAGGCAGGAGTTTTCCTCATTATCCAACCCCCCCCCCCCCCCCCCCCCCCCCCCCCCCCCCCCCCCCCCCCCCCCCCCCTCCCCCCCCCCCTCCCACCCCCCCCCCACCCCCCCACCCCCCCCACCCCCCACGTGGTTGGGGGTAGGGTGCTGGAGGCCTGGAGCAGGCTGCCAGAGAGGTTGTGGATAGCTTCCAACCCCTGGGCACTGTGTGCTGGGCAAGCTGCTGTGGGTGCCATGCTGGAGCAGGGG
>NW_026539233.1:40514-97027 GCF_027791375.1 Indicator indicator
AGACTGGTGGCACACATGCTGGTATTAGAAGAGGAAACTTTTTCTCCGTTTTCCCCCACCGTACCCGCATCGATCTTCTGTCCTCTTCATCCCATCCCATCCATCACTGCTCGCCCCACTCCATCCCTACCCATCCCATCCATCCCCACCACCCATCCTCATCCCCATCCCATCTCCACCACACCTCCCATCCCATCCCATTCCATCCCACCCACCCCACCCCATCCCATCCCATCCATCACCACTCACCCCACTCCATCCCTACCCATCCCATCCATCCCCACCACCCATCCCCATCCCACCCCACCCCATCCCATCCATCACCACCTATCCCACTCCATTCCATCCCACCCCACCTCATCCTATCCCATCCCAATCCAACCCATCCCATTCATCCCATCCCATCTACCCCATCCCATCCCCTCCATCCCATCCCATTCCATCTACCCCATTCCATCCCCCTGCCATCCCATCCCACCCCATCCCATCCCCTCCCATCCCAATCCAACCCATCCCATTCATCCCATCCCATCCCAATCCAACCCATCCCATTCATCCCATCCCATCTACCCCATCCCATCCCCTCCCATCCCATCCCAATCCAACCCATCCCATCTACCCCATCCCATCCCCTCCCATCCCATCCCAATCCAACCCATCCCATCTACCCCATTCCATCCCCTCCCATCCCATTCCAATCCAACCCATCCCATCCATCCCATCCCACCCCATCCCATCCCATCCCCTCCCACCCCCACCACCACTTGTCCCCCAGGCCTGGGGAACAGAGAGCTCTCCCCCATCTCCATCCCCCTGCCAGCTGTGGCTGTGCCCTGCCCAGGGTGGGTGCCCCCAGGCCTGGCACCTACGTGGGCGATGCTGATTCCGCAGTAGATGGAGAAGGCAGTGGCCAAGTCCTCATCGAATTTGCTGAACCAGGGCCCATTGATCTTATTGACCAACTCAGCCACCCCGATCACCTCTGCGGGCACAGAGGGGCACAGCGCCGCAGGATCAGGCCCCGGTGTTGGGCACAGGCTCATGGCCATGGGTTGGGGACAGGGTCATGGCCACAGGGACAGGAGCAGGCCCAGGTGCTGGGCACAGGTTCATGGCCATGGGTTGGGGACAGGGTTGTGGCCACTGGGATAGGATCAGGCCCCGGTGCTGGGCC
Source organism: Indicator indicator (assembly GCF_027791375.1). Classification (NCBI taxonomy): domain Eukaryota; kingdom Metazoa; phylum Chordata; class Aves; order Piciformes; family Indicatoridae; genus Indicator; species Indicator indicator. The sequence goes on from NW_026539233.1 coordinate 41,689, forward strand.
CAGGCTCATGGACATGGTTTGGGGCCAGGGTCATGGCCACAGGGACAGGATCAGGCCCCGGTGCTGGGCACAGGCTCGTGGCCACGGGTTGGTGATGCCCAGGCTGTTTGGTATCCATGCTTGGAAGTACCCATGCCAGGGGAATGCCAGGCTGTTTGGTGCCCATGCTGGGTAACACCAGGCTGTTTGGTGCGCATGTTGGGAGGTCCCCATGGATGGCAGACTGCTTGTTTGGTCCCCAGGCTGTTTGGTGCCCATGCTGGGCGGTCCCTATGCTGGGTGACACCAGGGAGGGCGGTGCCCGTCGGGGCGGTGCCTGTGGGGGCGGTGCCTGTCGGGGCGGTGCCTGTCGGGGCGATGCCTGTCGGGGCGGTGCCTGTCGGGGCGGTGCCTGTGGGGGCGGTGCCTGTGGGGGCGGTGCCTGTGGGGGCGGTGCCTGTCGGGGCGGTGCGCAGTACAGTGGTGCCCGCTGACCTTGGCTCTCGTTCTTGATGGGGAAGCAGAGGATGTTGCGCGTCCTGAAGCCGGTGCTGTCGTCCACACCGCGGTAGAAGAGGGGGTGGGAGTAGGCGTCCTGGATGTTGAGGATCTTGCCCGTGGTGGCCACGTGCCCGGCAATGCCCTGGTCTGCAGGGATCCTGATCTCGTAGCTCTGCGGCGGGCAGGGGCGGCTCAGCGAGTGCCGGGCACCCTGCAGCCTGGCACATGTCTCCCCACCCCAGGTGCCCTGCCCTCACCTCATCGTCCACCACGCCCCCGTCGAACACTTTGGCCACCAGCTCGTGGCTCAGGCGGTCCAGGAGGAAGACAGAGCAGCTGCGAGGGGCAGGGAGCTCCAGAGGGGCAGTTGCAGCTGGGTGGGGTCACCTCCATCCATCCACATCCATCCATCCGTATCCATCCACATCCATCCATATCCATCCATCCACCTCCATCTATCCATATCCATCCATCTCCATCCACCTCCATCCCTCTTCCTCCCTCTCTGTCCATATCCATCCACCTCCATCCATCTCCATCCATCCATCTCCATCCATCCACCTCCATCCATCCACCTCCATCCATCCACCTCCATCCATCCCTCCCTCTCCCTCTCCCTCCCTCATCCCTGTATGTGCCCAGCCCCTGCTGGTGCCCGCAGCCCAGCTCACATCTCGGCGTTGCTCAGGTTCCTGGCCTCGGTGATGATCTCCTGGAGCAGCACCGAGACATCATCTGGAGGGTGGGCAAGGCTCAGAGACCCTCTGGCCACCACTCCAGGGGCACCATCCCCAGGGGCACCATCCTCTGGGGACACCATCCCACAGGGGTCCCATTCCCTGGTGCCACCATCCCCTGGTGCCACCACCCCAGGGATCAGCACCCCTGATGCCACCACCCCAGAAGGTTACCATCTCCTGGTGCCACCAACCCATAGGGGACACCATGCCCTGGTACTACCACCCCAGAGGTCACCATCCCTTGGTGCCACCACCCCAGAGGGTCACTATCCGCTGATGCCATCATGCCCGGGGTCACCATCCCCTGGTTCCACCACCCCAGGGGGCACCTACCCAAGTGTGTGAAGAGATTCTTTGCCACCTGCAGCAGTGCCTGGAGGGCATCAGGGAGGACATAATCAGGGAGCGCATCGGGGGGGCTGTAGGACAGTGCTGGGTGGGGCAGCGCCCAGGCATGGTGGTGACTGGGTGGGGTGGTGCTTGGATGTGGTGGTGCCGGGGTGGGGTGGTACCTGGGGGGGGTGATGCTTGGGAGGGGCGGTGTTTGGGTGGGGTGGTGCTTGGGCAGGGCAGTGCTTGGGCAGGGCGGTGTTTGGGCGGGGCGGTGTCTGGGCGGGGTGGTGTCTGGGCAGGGCGGTGCCTGGGCGGGGCGGTGCCCGGGGGCACTCACCTGGCACTCACACTTGAGCTTCTGCTCCTTCTGGAAGGCCAAGGTGCTGGTGAGCACTGTGGAGGTGTAGCAGAAGCAGTGCAGGATCTTGTGCTCGTCAGCAGCTGTGTAGCTGCAGGGACACCACTGACGCTCAGGGACACGCAGGGACACCAGGGGACACTTATCCAGGGGACACTTATCCAGGGGATACTTATCCAGGGGACACCCAAGAGACATGCAGGAGACATCCAGGGGACACTTACCCAGGGGACACTTAGGGGACAGGTCAGGCCTCTGTCCCCGCCCAACCTCACACCTGCTCCTCTGCCCCTCAGGATGGAGATGGAGCCAGGGGGTGGAGATCTCCACGAGGGAGATGCTCCCAATGGGTGGAGATGATCCCAACGGATGGAGGTGCTCCCCATGGATGGAGATCTCCATGAGGGAGATGCTACCAGTGGCTGGAGCCCTGAGTGCCAGGGCCTGCAGCAGTGGTGCCCCCTGGAGGCAGTGGTGATCCCTGCAGCAGTGGTGCCCCCTGGAGGCAGTGGTGCCCCTGGTGGCGGTGGTGCCCCCTGCAGTGCTGGTGCCCCCTGGAGGCAGTGGTCCCCCCTGGAGGTGGTGTTGTTCCCTGCAGCGGTGGTGCCCCCTGCAGCAGTGATGCCCCCTGGAGGCAGTGGTCCACCCTGGAGGTGGTGATGTTCCCTGCAGCAGTGGTCCCTCCTGCAGCAGTGGTGCCCTCTGGTGGCAGTGGTGCCCCCTGGTGGTGGTGGTGCCCCCTGGTGGCGGTGGCAGTGCCCCGTGGAGGCGGTGGCAGTGCCCCCTGGTGGCAGTGGGTGTCGCTCACCTCTCTCCGCTGAGCTTGTTGAAGGCGCAGGCCAAGGCCACCACCTGCGCCGTGGCCCTGCTGGTGACAGGGACGCAGAGCATGGAGCTCACCTCCGTGCCCAGCATCCTGCTCAGCTGCTGGTGCTCCTCCTGCGGGCACAGCGGGCACACGCCTCGGCACCTCCCCAGGGGGCATCTCCCCAATGGGGCACCAAAGTGGACATCTCTGCTTGGGACACCCATGGGGCACTGAAGTGGGCATCTCTCCAATGGGACACTGAGGTGGGCATCTCCCCAGTGGGGCACCGAGATGGGCATCTCTCCAATGGGACACTGAGGTGGGCATCTCCCTAGTGGGGCACCGAAGTGGGCATCTCCCCAGTGGGATACCAAGGTGGGCATCTCCCCATGGGACACTGAGGTGGGCATCTCCCCAGTGGGGCACCAAGGTGGGCATCTCCCCATAGGACACTGAGGTGGGCATCTCCCCAATGGGGCACTGAGGTGGGCATCCCCCCAATGGGGCACCGAGGTGGGCATCTCCCTGTGGGGCACCCATGGCACATCAAGGGTGGGCATCTCTCCTAGGGGCACCAAGGTAAGGCGTCTCTGCATGGAGCACCCATGGGGCACCGCGGTGGGCACCTCCATGGGTTGGCAGGGCTGGCACCCACCTGGCTGATGTCCTGCAGGGTGATTGACTTCTTGTCCTCCACCACCCTGCCCAGGCGCCCAAAGGTGAGCTGTGGGGGGGACAGGAGCTGGGGTGAGCCCCTGGCACCCCCCTGCCCTGTGCCCACCCTGTGCCCACCCCACTCACCGAGAAGCTGATCTCCTCCTCCAGCACTCGGTCCCCTACCACCTGCAGGTCAGGAGGGGGTGGCTGAGGTGGCACTGCCAAGGGGGAGGCCAAGGGGGAGGGGGTGGGGGGTGGTGCCCTCTGGGCTGGCAGGGCAGGGTGGGCACAGCACCCACCTGGCAGAACAGTTGGTGGTTGTCCTCCGAGACCAGCAGCAGGCAGCAGCTCAGGGACTGAGTCTCCTCCTTCAGCTGCAGGGCAAGAGCAAAGGGCGTGGGGGGCAGCACCTCCAGGTGCCCAAGGGGTGCCGAAGGGATACCCCAGGAGGGGTGTTGGAGGGGGGGTGTCTGGGGTAGGTGCTCAGGGGAGTGCCCATAGGGGGTGCCCAGGGTAGGTGCCCGGGGGGATGTCCAGGGGAAGTGCTCAGGGGATGCCCAGGAGGGGTGTCAGAGGGTGGTGCCCAGGGGAGGTGCCCAGAGGGGGGTGTCCAGGGGGGATTGTCAGAGGGTGGTGCCTGGTGGGGGGGTGCCCAGGGGTGTCTGAGGTAGGTGCCCAGAGGGGTGTCCAAGGAGGGTGCCCAAGGAGGGTTGTCCAGGGGGAATGTCTGGGGTGGGTGCCTGGGGTGGGTGCCCATGGGAGGTGCCCAGGGTGTGTGCCAGAGGATGGTGCCCAGGTGGAGTGCCCAGGGTGGGTGCCCAGTGGGGGTGTCAGAGGGGGGTGTCAGAGGGGTACCCAGAGAGGGGTGCCCAGGGTGGGTGCCCAGGGGGATGCCCAGGGTGGGGGTTGCCTACTCACATAGTTGATGACCTTCAGCTGCAGCGAGGCCGCATCCAGGTCGTAAAGTTCACCTGCAGCAGGGGTGGGAGTCCCTCACTGGCACCCTGCCCACCCCCACCCCACCCCAGCCCCACCCCGGGGAACCCCTCCCTATAGATGAAAGTCTCCCTGAGGGAGATGCTCCCAAGGGATGGAGACCTCCAGGGTGAAGAGGGTCCCAGCCCCCCTGCCCCACCTCTGATAGGGCCCCAGCTCCATCCTGCTGGCATCAACTCCCTGGGCCCATACCCCCTTGCCCCCCATCCCTGTGTCCCCATCCCCCCTGCCCCCAATCCCTGTGTCCCCATCCCCCATCCCCCCCATCCCCCCTGGCCCCCCCTGTGTCCCCATCCCCCCTTAGCCCCCATCCTTGTGTCCCCATCCCCCCTGCCCCCCATCCCTGTGTCCCCATCCCCCTTGCCCCCCTACCCTGTGTCCCCATCCCCCCTGCCCCCCTACCCTGTGTCCCCATCCCCCTTGCCCCCCCATCCCTGTGTCCCCCTGCCCTGCCCCCCATTCCTGTGTCCCCATCCCCCTTAGCCCCCATCCCTGTGTCCCCCTGCCCTGCCCCCCATCCCTGTGTCCCCATCCCCCCTGCCCCCCATCCCTGTGTCCTCATCCCCCTTAGCCCCCAACCCTGTGTCCCCATCCCCCTTAGCCCCCATCCCTGTGTCCCCCTGGCCCCCACTTGGCCCATCCCCTGCCCATCCTTGTGTCCCCATCCCCCCTGCCCCCCATCCCTGTGTCCCCATCCCCCTTAGCCCCCATCCTGCTGTCCCGCTGCCCTCGCCCCCCGGATGGGCTCACCGCAGAGCCGCAGGATCTTGCAGTCCAGGTCACTGTAGTTGCTCTCCGGCACCTTCCCAGCCTGGGCCGAGGCGCTGGGGGAGAGGCTGCCCTGGGGCTGGAGCTTCTGCAGGGCTTGCAGGCGCCGGTAAGCCACCAAGGTCTGCGGGGCGGGTGGCACACCGTGGGCAAAGGGCAGGGGGGGAGCCCTCGGGCACGGGGGGAGGTGCCCGGCTGGCAGGCTGGTGGCACTCACGTGTCTCTCCAGGGCACGCAGGTTCTGCTCGTCGGAGTCGCTCAGCTGGCCGCAGTGCACCTGGGGAGGGGGTGCGGGGGTCAGGAGCCGGTGCCCAGGCCCTGGCACCGCCCCCGAGGGCCCCGGCCGTGCCCCCTGCTCACCAGGATGACGCAGACCACGGCGCCGCTCTCCTTGTCCACCAGCGGCAGGATGAGGACTGAGGGAGGAGGGCAGGGCTGGGCGGGCACCGAGGGCAGCCCCAGTGGCTGGGCACCCGGAGTGGCCTCAGCAGGGCTTCCTGTGCCACCCAGACACCCACACGGCCCTTTGGCCATCCCCAGCCATCCCACTCCTTCCATCCATCCCCTTCCATCCCTCTCCATCCCTCCCTCTCCATCCCTCCCTCTCCATCCCTCCCTCTCCATCCCTCCCTCTCCATCCTTCTCCATCCCTCCCTCTCCATCCCTCCCTCTCCATCCCTCCCTCTCCATCCCTCCCTCTCCATCCCTCCCTCTCCATCCACTCCCCCAGCCCCCACCTTGAGTGCCAGGTGCCAGGGGTGCTGCCAGGGGTGCCAGGTGCTTGCCAGGCAGCTCTGCAGGGGGCAGCCCCCCACATGCCAACCGCTTCTGCCTGCACACCGCATCCCTGCGGGCACAAGGGACATCCCTGAGCCCCCCTGGCACCTGGGCAGGGCACTGCCCATGGGCAGGGGACAGCCTTTGAGGAGGAACATCCTGAAGACACCCCCAGGGCAGAGACACCCCCAGGGCAGTGCCAGCTTGGCCAAGGTAACCCCCCGTGCCAGGGCAGGTGGTGGGCGGGGGGGGGGGCGGGCAGCGCCTGACCTGATGGTGCCGTGGGGGGGCAGCTCGTGGGGGGGGGCTGCACACAGCAGCCTGGAGTCCTCCTCTCGCAGGTAGAGGAAGAGCTGCTCCTGGGGACAGCAGGGGACAATGGGGACCTGTCCTGCCCTGCCCTGCCCAGGGACACAGCCCCCGGGGACACCAGCACCACCCCAGGACCACCCCCAGCACCACCCCAGGACCACCCCCAGCACCACCCCCAGCACCACCCCAGGGCCACCCCCAGCACCACCCCAGCGCCACCCCAGAACCACCCCCAGCACCACCCCAGAACCACCCCCAGCACCACCCCAGGGCCACCCCCAGCACCACCCCAGAACCACCCCCAGCACCACCCCAGGACCACCCCCAGCACCACCCCAGGGCCACCATCAGCACCACCCCAGGGCCACCACCAGTACCACCCCAGGACCACCACCAGCAACCCCCCAGGACCACCACCACCACCACCCCAGGACCACCCCCAGCACCACCCCAGGACCACCACCAGCACCACCCCAGGACCCCCAGCACCACCCCAGGGCCACCCCCAGCACCACCCCAGGACCACCCCCAGCACCACCCCAGGGCCACCACCAGCACCACCCCAGGGCCACCAGCACCACCCCCTGGTGGGCACCAGGCAGAGCCTGGCACGGTGCCCACCCCACCTACCACGCTGGGCAGCAGGGAGAGGAGAGCCTGGTGCAGAGTGTCCCTCAGGCTGGCAACATCCAGCACTGCCCCCAGGCTCAGCAGGGCATCCTGGGGGCACAGAGGAGATGGGCACCAGGGCTCAGGCTGGCACAGAGCCATGGGGAGGGGCACCAGGGATCAGGGGGCACCAGGGCTCAGGCTGGCACAGAGCCATGGGGAGGGGCACCAGGGGTCAGGGGGCACCAGGGATCAGGGTGGCACAGAGCCATGGGGAAGGGCACCTTGGGGCCACCAGCAGCACCTTGGGGCCACCAGCAGCACCTTGGGGCCCTCCCACAGACACACTCTCCCCACCAGTAGCCACACCGTGCCCTCCAGTAGCCACACTGTGGCCTCCCACAGCCACACTCTTCTCACCCACGGCCACACTCTTCTCACCCACGGCCACACTCTCCCCTCCCGTAGCCACACTGTGCCATCCAGTAGCCACACTCTCCCCTCCCTCAGCCACACTCTCCCCTCTAGTAGCCACACTCTCCCCTCCCACGGCCACACTATGCTCTACCACAGCCACACTGTGCCCTCTAGTAGCCACACTCTGCCCTCCAGTAGCCACACTCTGCCCTCCCGTAGCCACACTCTGCCCTCCCGTAGCCACACTCTGCCCTCCCGTAGCCACACTCTCCTCTCCGGTAGCCACACTCTCCCCTCCAGTAGCCACACTCTCCTCTCCAGTAGCCACACTCTCCCCTCCAGTAGCCACACTTTCCGGTAGCCACACTCTCCCCTCCAGTAGCCACACTCTCCGGTAGCCACACTCTCCTCTCCAGTAGCCACACTCTCCCCTTCCACAGCCACAGTCTCCCCTCCCACAGCCACACTCTCCCCTCCAGTAGCCACACTCTTCCCTCCGGTAGCCACACTCTCCTCTCCGGTAGCCAAACTCTCCCCTCCAGTAGCCACATTCTGCCCTCCAGTAGCCACACTCTCCCCTCCCGTAGCCACACTGTCCCCTCCCGTAGCCACACTGTCCCCTCCCACCGCCACACTGTGCCCTCCAGTTGCCACAATGTCCCCTCCGACAGCCACACTCTCCCCTCCAGTACCACACTCCACCCTCCCGTAGCCACAATCTGCCCTCCAGTAGCCACACTCTGCCCTCCCACAGCCACTCTCTTCCCTCCCAACGCCACACTGTGCTCTCCAGTAGCCACACTGCCCTCCAGTAGCCACATCCAGGTCTCAGCTCCCCCTGGGCTCTGTCTCTTCCTTCCTCATCCCCAGTGCCCAGCAGGGACCTCTCAGATACCTTCTGGTGACCCTCCCCAGCTCTGCACTCCAGGAACATCACCAGGTCCATGCCACTCTCCCAGCATCCTCAGCTGTCTCCATGCCCTTTCCTCATCCTTCTCCTGGTCCATGCCACCCCTGGAGCACCTTCAGTGTGGTCCATGCCACCCTTGTATGATCCTCAGCTGGTTCCATGCCCTTTCCTCATTCTTCTCTTCATCCATGCCACCCTTGGAGCATCCTCAACCAGGTCTGTGCCACCCTTGGATCATCCTCAGCTGGCTCCATGCCCTTTCCTCATTCTTCTCTTCATCCATGCCACCCTTGGAGCATCCTCAACCAGGTCTGTGCCACCCTTGGATCATCCTCAGCTGGCTCCATGCCCTTTCCTCATCCTTCTCTTGGTCCATGTCACCCTTGGAGCATCCTCAACCAAGTCTGTGCCACCCTTGGAGCATCCTCAGCTTGCTCCATGCCCTTTCCTCATCCTTCTCTTGGTCCATGCCACCCTTGGAGCATCCTCAGCCAGGTCTGTGCCACCCTTGGATCATCCTCAGCTGGCTCCATGCTCTTTCTTCATCCTTCTCCTGCTCCATGCCGCCCTTGTTCTGGTCTGGGGGGCAGCTGGGGGGTGCCAGGCAGTGCCAGCAGCTGGGGGTGCCCTTGGCACTGGCTGGGATCCCAACAGGGCTGCATCTCCAGCTGCCTACTCCCACTGGAGACACAGCACTGTAGAGTGCAGCCAGGCCAGCTCCTGCTGCCCACCCCTGGCACCAGGGCTCCACCATGTCCCCTGGGGTGTCTCAGGTCACCTTCCTGCTGTCCTGATGTCCCCTGGGGTGCCTCAGGTCACCCTCTTGATGTCCTTCTGTCCCTCTCTGGCAGCTCAGGTGACCTTCTTGCTGTCCTTCTGTCCTTCTGTGCTGGCTCAGGTCACCTTCCTGCTGTCCTGATGTCCCCTGGGGTGCTTCAGGTCACCCTCCTGATGTCCTTCTGTCCCTCTGTGGTGGCTCAGTTGACCTTCCTCATGTTCTTCTGTCCCTGTCTGGTGGCTCAGGTCACCCTACTGCTGTCCTTCTGTCCTTCTGTGGTGCCTCGAGTGACCTTCCTGTTGTCCTCATGTCCTTCTGTCCTTCTGTGCTGGCTCAGGTCACCCTCCTGATGTCCTTCTGGGGTGTCTCAGAAGACCTTCCTGATGTCCTGTCCCTCTGTGCTGGCTCAGGTGACCTTCCTGCTGTCCTGATGTCCCCTGGGGTGCCTCTGGTCACCCTCCTGATGTCCTTCTGTGGTGCCTCGGGTGTCCTTCCTGCTGTCCCTCTGTCCCTCTGTCCTGCTTCAAGTGTCCATCCTGCTCTCCATCCCAGGGGGAGGGAGGAAGGTTGGGAAAGGCATCCCACACATCGCTCACATCCCCATCCTACTCTTCCCACTCATCCTCCTTGATCCCCCTTTTCCCACTCATCCAACTCATTCCCACTTGATCCCACTCCTCCCACTTGATCCCACTCTTTCCACTCATCCCACTTGATGCCACTCTTCCCAGTGATCCCACTTGATCCCACTCACCCTACTCCATCCAACTTGATCCCACTCTTCCCACTAGATCCCACTCTTCCCACTTGATTCCCACTTGATCCCACTCTTCCCACTTGATCCCCTTCATCCCCCTTGATCCCACTCTTTATCCCATCTGGCCCACTCTTCCCACCCCCCCTTTGCTCCACCCACCCCAGTCCCACTCATCCCATTCCACCTCCCCATCCCACTTCCCAGCATTCCCAACTCCTGGAGCTGCTGCAGACCCTTTGCCTTTTGCTCCCAGGATGGAGCCAATGCCAAGGAGCTAATCAAGGAGCTAATTAAGGAGCTAATTAATGAGCTAATCAAGGAGCTAATTAAACTCCGAGGCTGGGAATTTCCAAAGGGAAGCTTTGCCATCCCTTGGGAATGTGAGTCCCTCTTCCCTCCCCCTCCCCCCTTCAGTTTGGGGGCTGAGGGGTGGGAGGTAGGGGGGGAGTTATCCTGACCCATTCCCAGCTCCATGGATAGATGGGTTGGGAATTTGAGATGCAGCCAGGTTGGATCAAGTGTTGCTGTCCCAGGGGGATGCTCCCACATCCAACCAGCAGATGAAGCCCTGGACCAGCCCATTCCTGGCATTGGGAATGACACCAGGACACACAGCCCTGCAGCCATGGAGGCAGGGAACCAAACATTGCCCTGGGAAAAGCTTTCCCAGATCCACATCCCAGCTGCCCAGGAGGACACAGAGGGATAATGAACTCCATGGAGAGAGGAGAAGAATCCTGGTGGAGCAATTCCCACTTCCCACAGCCTTTCCCTCTCCCACCCCTTTCCCCCTCTCCCACCCTTTTCCCCCCTCTCTTTCCTTTCCCCCTCTCCCATCCCTTTTCCCCCTCTCCCATCCCTTTTCCCCCTCTCCCATCCCTTTTCCCCCCTCCCATCCCTTTTCCCCCTCTCCCATCCCTTTTCCCCCTCTCCCATCCCTTTTCCCCCTCTCCCATCCCTTTTCCCCCTCTCCCATCCCTTTCCCCCTCTCCCTTTCCTTTCCCCCTCTTCCATCCCTTTCTCCTTCTCCAGGCCTCCTCCTCCTCTTCCTCCTCCTCCTCCTCTCCCAGCTGGAAGCTTCTGCCCCATCCCTCCCTTTCTGCCCCTCTCCCACCCCTCCCTGCACTCCAGGTTGTCCCCCAGGCCGTGAGGACCCAGACCCCTTCCCACCCCCAGGCACCACCACCCTCACTCCTTGGCACCCCAAAAAGAAGCAGCTGGAACCTTCCCTTCCACCACCACCTTCCTCTCCCTCCCCTTCCCCTCTCCTCCCCCGACACCTAGAGGACCCCTAAGGCCTCAGGCCCCCTCCCCAAGATGAGCTCCAACAGCTGCTGGCCAGCAGAAGCATTTCTGGAGCAATCTGCTGGTGGTAAAAATAGTCCCAAGTTGGGATTCACCTCCCCCAACCCCCACCCCCACCCCTACCTCCCCTCTCTCCTCCCCACCCCCTCCCCAGCTCCTGCAGCAGCTCTGAGCCCCCCTCCAGTGCCCCCCAGCACCCCCTCAGCCCAGCTGCTCTGCTGGCACTGCTTCAACAGAGCCCAGCCCTGGTGGGCTGCTGGGGACCAGGAGATGCCAACTGGCAGAGCTGGGAGGGGAAGGAGGCCAGAGGGAGGTGGGGGAGGGAAAGGGGAAACTGAGGCAGAGAGCAGGGCCTGAGAGCACAAAGTCCAAGTTGACAGGACACTGAATGCCACAACCCAGCCTGCTGGGTGGGGGTGGTGGGGAGGGACCCCTGGAGCCCCCCTCCACCTCCCCCAGGCCAGGGGCACCCCCAGCAACTTGCCCCAGGGGCACCATGCCCAGGGGGTTTGGAAGGAGACTCCACAACCTCTGTGGGCAGCCTGCTCCAGGCCTCTCCAGCAGCCTCACCCCAACCAAGTTGCTCCTGCTGGCACCTCCTGCCTGCCCCTTGCTGCCCCTTGCCCCTGGGCACCACTCAGCAGATGCCAGCCCCAGGCTCTTGCCCCCCACAGCTCCTTCAGCTCTTCTGAGCATTGCTCAGATCCCTCTGGGGCTGCTCTGCTGCAGCCTCAGCAGCCCCCAGGGCCCTCAGCTGCTCCTCACAACTTCTCCAGACCCTTCCCCTCCTCCTCCAGACCCTTCCCCTCCTTTGTTGTCCTCCTCTGCTCCTCAGCCTCTCCCCAGCCTCCCCTGGACTCTCTCCAGCACTTCCCAGGCTCTCACCTGTGCAGCCCAACCCTGCCCCCAGCCCTGCAGCTGTGCCCCGCCCCGGGCATGGCAGAGGGGCAGCAGAACCTCCCTGCCCCTGCTGCTGCCCACACTCTGCTCCATGACCCCCCCAGGACCCCTTTGGCCTCCCCCAAGGCACCTTGCTGGCTGCTGGGCACCTCCTTGTGCCTCCCCCAGCTCCTTCCTTGCCACCTTGCCTCCAGCCCAGCATTGCTCCAGGACCCTTCCCCCAGCCCTCCAACCACCACTCCCCAGAGAATCCTCTCCCCCAGGGTGGGGCTGTGGGCTCAGCACCCTGCTGGAAGCCCCCAACCCTGCCAGGAAGCTGTGACCTGGTTTGAGATCCAGAGGAGGGATAAAGAATCTCTTTTTTTGGGGGGTGGGGATCCTGAGGGTGGTGAGACCCGGGGTTGAGGTCTCCCAGAGAGCTGAGAGCTGCCCCAAGGCTGGCAGCAGCCGAGGGCAGGTTGGTTGGAGGCTCTGCTGCCTTGGGGTGGGGCTGCCTTAGACGACCTTGAAAGGTCCCTTCCGACCCGAGCCCTGAGCCTCTGATCCCCAACCCCATCCCCTCCTCCCCCTCCCCCTCCCCCTCCCACTCCCCTTCTTCAGCAGCATCCCCGGAGGGAGGTCCAGAGCAGGAGAAGATGAAGGGATGGAAGGAGAAGGGGAAGGGGAAGGCATCCATCAGCTGCCAGCCTGCAGCTCCGGGTCCCAAACCTCATTGCTTTAATCTAATCAAGCAACCTGCAACCCGAAGCAGCTCCTTAATTAGCTGAGCTGTACAGGGGGACTTAATGAGCCTCCTAATGAGCCTCCTAATGAGGCTCGACGGGAAGAAGACGCTGCTGGGATGGCTCTTGCCTCCCCCTGGTCGTTTAGCCCAGGTCCTGGTGTGGTCAGACAGATGAGGAGAGCTGGAGGGCAGGAGCCTGGCACTGAGCCAGCCTGGCAGCCGGAGGTGCTGGGCTGAGGGTGCCCAGCGCTGGAGGATGGAGAGCTAGGGGGGGTTGGGGGAGGGGCAGGCACCCCAAGACCCCCACCCCACACCCACACCATGAACCTCACAGCTTCAGCCCTGCCCTGGGCTCTCCATCAAGGAAGGAGCAGCTCAAGGTTGGGTTTGGATTGGGCTGGGCTGACCTCCCAGCTCCACTCCTGCCTCAGTTTCCCTGATCAGCTCAGGGTCACAGCCATGAAGGAGCAGCTCAGGGTTGGGTTTGTCTTGGGTTGGGTTGCCCTGAGCCCATTGCTGACCTCTCAAGTCCACCCCTGCCTCAGTTTCCCCAATCAGTTCAGGATCAAAGCCATGAAGGAGCAGCTCAGGGTTGGGTTTGGATTGGGCTGTCCTGAGCCCATTGAACTCCCAGCTCCAGCCCTGCCTCAGTTTCCCCCTGGGCTGCAGCTGGGGGGTCTTTGTGGGTCACCCTCCATGGGGGGGGGGGTAAGGGAGGGGGAGGTTGGCACAGGGAGGTCCTCCTGGGGCACTTTGGTGTTGCTCTTGCACAGCACTGGGACTTGGCAGCCCAATGCTCCCTGGGGAGATCTTTGCCTTTTTGGGGATCCTTCTGTGCCCATGGGGACCCCTCTATGGCCATGGGGACCCCCACGTGTCCCTGAGGAGCCCTCTATGGACATGGGGACACCTCTCTGTCCCTGGGTTCCCCCTCATGGCCATGACGACACCCCCAAGTCCCTGAGAACCCCCTCATGTCCCTGAGGACCCTTTTGTGTCCCTGAGGACCCCCTCATGTCCCTGAGGACCCTTTTGTGTCCCTGAGGACCCCCTCGTGTCCCTGAGGACACCCCCATGTCCCTGAGGACCCTCTCCCCATGTCCCTGAGGACCCCCACACACGTCCCCGGGGACCCCTTCATGTCCCTGAGGACCCCTTAATGTCCCTGGGGACCCCCCTCCCCCACGTCCCTGGGGACCCCTTCATGTCCCTGGGGACCCCCCCATGACCCTGAGGACACTCCCATGTCCCTGAGGACACCCCCAAGTCCCTGAGGACCCCCCCCATGTCCCTGGGGACACATTCATGTCCCTGAGGACCCCCACACGTCCCTTGGGACCCCCCATCTGCCTCCAGGACCCCTTCCGCTCCTCACCACCCAACCCCAACCTCTCCCACCCCTTCCCCTGCCCCTCCCCCGCTCCAAGGTCCCCTCAGCCCCCTCGGGAGCTGTGTCCCCCCCCGGGGCTGTCCCCTGGCCGCCCCCCGGCGCAGAGGCAGACTCAAGGTCGCTTCCTGTTGCTGTCCCTTTGTGGGGCAGGGACAAGCGGCCAGGGCTGGCTGCGTCCTGCTCAAGGATTTCCTGGCGGCAGGAACAGCGCCAGGAACCCCCCGGACCCCCGGCCCGCACCCGGACCCTCCCGCGCGACCGCAGCCAGCGATGTCCCCAACCTCTGCCAGCTCTGTCCCCAACCTCTGCCAGCTCTGTCCCCAACCTCTGCTGCCTGTCCCCAAGCTCTGCTGCCTGTCCCCAAGCCAAGGGACAGTCCTGAGCCACCCACGTGCCCACCATGGCACCCAGCTGCATGCCAAGCTCAGGCCTAAGTCACCCAGGTGCCCACATGGCACCCAGCTGCTGGGGAGCCTGATTCCAAGCCTTTGGGCACAGGAGGGCTCCAAGGTGGGAGCTGGCACCATGCCCATCCCTGGCACAGGGTCCCCATCCTGTCCCCCACTGGACACCAGCATCTCCCAGCTGGCTCTGAAGGACCTTCCTCAGGTCTCCTCTGGTGGCTCTGCCAGGCTGAGGCTGTGCCAGGCTGAGGCTGTGCCAGGCTGAAGCTGTGCCAGGGCTGGATCTGCTCCAGGGCATCCCAGAGGGAATGCAGCAGCCCTGGAGAGGAGCTTGGAGGGACAGGGCTTGGGACAAGCAGGGGGCACAGAGGGCACTTTGGGGGGGGGCTGGGCACAGGAGGGGGGGGGCGGGGCTGGAGCTATCCCCACAACTTCCTCCTGGCATGGGCAGTGCCAGCTGGGCTCTGTGCAGGGCTCATCCATCAGCCCCAGCTGGCACCTGGGCAAATCGAATTTCAGGCATCTGCAGCTGGAGCAGAATTGGATTTGGGAGAAGCCTGAGAGGAGGGGAGGGGGGGAGGGGAGGAAGGGGGCATGGTGGGGGGGGGTCTGGTGCCCTTGGGGGGCAGCTCTGGCAGTGCAGGAACCTCCCTGGATTGCCACTCAGGAGAGGGTTTGGGCACTGAGTGCCAGAGCTCAGCCTGGTGCTGGGGAAGAGGGGTGGGAAGGGACCCCTGGAGCCCCCCCAGGCCAGGGGCACCCCCAGCAGCTTGCCCAGGGGCACCATGCCCAGGGGGGGCTGGAAGGAGACTCCACAACCTCTGTGGGCAGCCTGCTCCAGGCCTCTCCAGCAGCCTCACCCCAAACAAGTTGCTCCTGCTGGCACCTCCTGCCTGCCCCTTGGCATGGCCCTGGGCACCACTCAGCAGATGCCAGCCCTAGGCTCTTGCCCCCAGCCCTGCAGCTGTGCCCCCCCAGGGCATGGCAGAGGGGCAGCAGAACCTCCCTGCCCCTGCTGCTGCCCACACTCTGCTCCATGCCCCCCAGGACCCCTTTGGCCTCCCCCAGGGCACCTTGCTGCCTGCTGGGCACCTCCTTGTGCCCCCCCAGCACCCCCAGCTCCTCCTCCTGGCAGCACCAGGGGCACCCTCATGGGGAGCTCCATCCTTGGGGTGCACCAGGAGCACCCAACCCCCAAATCCTGCACCAGGAGCACCCAGACCTCACTTCCTGCCTTCCTGGGGTGCCCCAGGACCCCATCCAGCCCTCCCCCACTACAGGACCATTTCTCCCCTACCTTGAGGTGTCCCCAAGCCCACCCTGGCCACCAATACCCCCTCCCCATAACCCCAACCCCAGGACCCCCCAAAACTCCAACCCCAGGACCCCCTCCCCATAACCCAAAGCCCAGGAACCCCAAGCTCCAACCCCAGGAGGCCCCTCCCCATAAGGTGAGCCCCCAGCCCCCCTCCCTTTACGCCCCCTCCCCCCATGGGCCTGATCCTGCTCCCATCACGAACTCCCTCCTCGGGGACTGGTTGGGAAGCTCCAAACTGGGGAACGGCGGCGGGGAGGGAGGGGTTAGATCCCAGATTTTAGGGGGAAGGGGGTGGGGGTCTTCTACCCCTCCCCCACACCCCCCCCCGCGCGCCCAGGGCTGACCTCAGGGAGGGTGGGGGAGGAACCCAACCCTTCCTCCCAGCCCTTTTCCTCCTCTTTATGGCCCTGCTGATGTGTCCCGCAGGAAGCTCAGGGACACAAATGTCCCCCCCCCTCCCCTCCCCCCTCACTGCCACTGTCACCACAGCTCCTCCCCTCCCCCACCCCACCCCCCCCAGCCCAAACTGGTCCTTACTGGTGGAGAAACTGAGGCAGGAGCAACCTGATCATCATCATCATCATCATCATCATGCTCATCCCCATCCCCTACCCCCTGCCTGGTGGCATCTAAAGACCTTGGGGACAATGTGGGGTGGGGTGAGGGGGTGTCCCCCCCTGCTTCCAGTGTCACCCCCACCCCCTCCCCACCCCAAACTGGTCCTTACTGGTGGAGAAACTGAGGCAGGAGCGACCTCATCATCCGCCTCCTCCTCTTCCTCACCCTCAACCCTCTGCTTGGTGGCATGTAAAGACCTTGGGGACAATGGGGGGGAGGGTGCGGGGGTGTCCCCCCAACTTCCAGTGTCACCCCCACCCCCTCCCCACCCCAAACTGGTCCTTACTGGTGGAGAAACTGAGGCAGGAGCCACCTGATCATCATCATCCTCCTCTTCCTCACCCTCAACCCTCTGCTTGGTGGCATCTAAAGACCTTGGGGACAATGTGGGGGGGGCGGGGGGGGTGTGTGTGTCCCCTCCCCCCCCTCCCCTCGCTAACCTCCCCTCCCCCCATCAAGGTCCTTCCTGTGAACTGGTCCCAATTAGGGCTCTGATGGATTCCCGGCCTGGGGCTAATTGGATTGGGAAGGGCAACTGGGAGGAAGAGGAGGCCCAGGCACAGCTTCAGCCTCACCTCCCCCTCCCCCCCAGCTCCTACTGGGGGGGACTGGTTTGACTGGGGAGTGGGCAGGGGGTGTGATAGAGACACCCCCCTCCAGCTCCATACACCTCCTGTTGGGGTCCCAAAGCAGCATCCAGGGACTGGGAGTGGGGGAGGGGGAACTGGGATATGGGGGGGGAACTGGGATTGGAGGAGTGGGGGACTGGGATTGGGGGGGATGGACTGGGATATGGGGGGGGCTTGGGGAGCTGTCTGGGGGGCTGGTATGGGAAACTGGGGAGCAGTATGGAGGGGCTGGGAGCCAGCATGGGGGGAACTGGGATTGGGCAGACCCCAAATGGATGAGGTGGAGCTCTCCAGACTGGGATCAGCCTCTCCAGACTGGGATCAACCTCTCCAGACTGGGACGAGCCTCTCCAGACTGGGATCAACCTCTCCAGGTTGGGATCAACCTTCCCAGGCTGGGATTAATCTCTCCAGGCTGGGATCAGCCTCCTCAGACTGGGATCAACCCTTCCAACTGGGATCCACCTCTCCAGACTGGGATCAACCTTCCCAGGCTGGGATCAATCTCTCCAGGTTGGGATCAGCCTCCTCAGACTGGGATCAACCCTTCCAACTGGGATCCACCTCTCCAGACTGGGATCAACCTTCCCAGGCTGGGATCAATCTCTCCAGGTTGGGATCAGCCTCCTCAGACTGGGATCAACCCTTCCAACTGGGATCCACCTCTCCCGACTGAGATCAACCTCTCCAGACTGGGATCAGCCTCTCCAGACTGGGACGAGCCTCTCCAGACTGGGATCAACCTCTCCAGGTTGGGATCAACCTTCCCAGGCTGGGATTAATCTCTCCAGGTTGGGATCAGCCTCCTCAAACTGGGATCAACCCTTCCAACTGGGATCCACCTCTCCAGACTGGGATCAACCTTCCCAGGCTGGGATCAATCTCTCCAGGTTGGGATCAGCCTCCTCAGACTGGGATCAACCCTTCCAACTGGGATCCACCTCTCCCGACTGAGATCAACCTCTCCAGACTGGGATCAGCCTCTCCAGACTGGGATCAACCTCTCCAGACTGGGACGAGCCTCTCCAGACTGGGATCAACCTCTCCAGGTTGGGATCAACCTTCCCAGGATGGGATTATTTTCTCCAGGTTGGGATCAGCCTCCTCAGACTGGGATCAACCTCTCCAGACTGGGATGAAGCCTTCCAAACTGGGATCAACATCTCCAAACTGGGATCAACCTCTCCAGACTGGGATCAACCTCCCCAGACTGGCATCAACCTCTCCAGACTGGGATCAACCTCTCCAGACTGGGATCAACCTCCCCAGACTGGGATCAGCCTCTCCAGACTGGGATCAACCTCTCCAGACTGGACTGAACTCCTCCAGACTGGCATCAGCCTCTCCAGACTGGGATGAAGCCTTCCAAACTGGGATCAACCTCTCCAGACTGGCATCAACCTCTCCAAATTGGGATCAACCTCTCCAGATTGGGATCAACCTTCCCAGGCTGGGATCAATCTCTCCAGGTTGGGATCAGCCTCCCCAGACTGGGATCCACCTCCCCAGACTGGGATCAACCTCTCCAGACTGGGATCAACCTCCCCAGACTGGGATGAATCCTTCCAAACTGGGATCAACCTCTCCAGACTGGGATCAACATCTCCAGACTGGGATCAACCTCCCCAGACTGGGATGAAGCCTTCCAAACTGGGATCCACCTCTCCAGACTGGACTGAACTCCTCCAGACTGGGATCTGCCTCTCCAAACTAGGATCAGCCTCTCCAGACTGGGATCCACCTCTCCAGACTTGGCTGACCCCCACCCCCCCTGCAGCCCCCTCCCCAAACTGGAGGCTCAGGAGCTCAGGCACCAAACCCTTTCCCATCCCCCTCCTGGGCTGCAGCCCCCACCCCAGTCTACAACTGGTCCATACTGGGGGTGGGGGACTGCTGGGGGTCCCCCTTTCCCCTTACAGCCCCCCCTCAAGCCAGGTCTGATGCTGGGGGGCCAAGAGCTGAGCTCTTGGGGCTCCCCCTGCGAGCAGAGCCATGGGGAGGGGGGAGTGGGGGGAAACGGGGCATGGGGAGTGGAGACCCCAACTCCAGCCCCCCGCTCCCCCAACCCCAGACACAGAACCCCCCCCTCTAGCCCCCCCCAACTCATCACACCCCCAACTCTACAGCCCACAAGTGACTCTCCCCCCCCGCCCCCAGACACAAGAGACCCTCCCCCCCCCCCCCCCCAGCTCCCAGGACTCTTTCCCTCCCCCCCCCCCCATTTTCACGCCTGTCGTCCGCTTCCCCCATCGCCCCCCCGCGGGTGTCACTCACATTGTCCCGGAGGGTGCCCATCGCGTGGCACAGCCGCGGGTGTCCCCCCCCCAGGACTGGGACCAGGGCTGGGGCCACCCCCCCGCCCCCTCCGCACCCCCCGCCTGGGTCCAGCCCATTTCCTCCCCCCCCCCTTGCCCTCCCCTCCCCCCCCCGCCTCCTTCCTGCGTGGGGGGGGACACAGAGCCCAGCGTGTCCCAAGCCCTGAGTGGGGGGGGGACACACACGCGGGGACGGAACAGACACAGCCCCTTCCCCCCCCCCCCCCCCAGCAGCTTTGTGCCTCAGTTTCCCCCACTCAGGTTCTGCCGGGAGGGCGGGGGGGGAGGGCTTCGAGGAACCCCCACCCCGCCAAAAAAAGAGGGGGAGTTCAGTCTCGAGTGGGGAGGGGGTCGCGCTGCACCCCCACCCTGCGTGGCACAGCCGGCGCTGCCCCCTCCCCCCCCTCCCCACCCCGGGGATAAATCCGGGACAACCCCCCCCCGCCCTGGAGATCCCCCCCACGAGTGGTGGGGCTGGGTGGGGCGTGGGCTCAGCAGGGTCGTCCTGGGACCGAGTGGGAGGGGATGTGGGGTGGGCGTCTCAGGTGGGAGCGGGAAGTGGGTCCGAGGGTCTGAGGGGGGTCCTGGAGGGTGGGGAGGGGGCTCAGCAAGGCTGTCCCAGTCCTGAGTGGAGGGGGAGGAGGGGGAGGTTGGTTTAGGGGTCCCGAGTGGGACAGGAGGTAGGTTGGGGGGTCCCAGATGGAGATCCTGGGTGGGGAGGGGGCTCAGCAAGGCAGCCCCAGTCCCGAGTGGGAGGGGAGGAAGCTGTGAGGGGGTTCTGGGTGGGAGGGGAGGTGGATTTCGGGGTCTCGAATGGAAGGCAGCTGGGTCGGGGGTCCTGGGTTGGAAGCCAGTTGGGTTTAGGGGTCCCGAGTGAGAAGGGGAGGGGAGTGGGGGGCGTCTAGGGGTCTCGAGTAGGAAGCGGGGTGGGTTTGGGGGTCTCGGGTGGGAAGGAAGGAGGGTTTGGGGATCCTGAGTGATAAGTGGGGGGTGGGTTTAGAGGTCTCGAGTGGGAAGGAGTTGAGGGGGTTAGGGGTCCAGAGTGGTAAAGCGGGGGGTGGGTTTAGGGGTCCGGAGTGGGAAATGGGGGGTGGGTTTAGGGGTCCGGAGTGGTAAGTGGGGGTGGGTTTAGGGGTCCGGAGTGGGAAGTGGGGGTGGGTTTAGGGGTCCGGAGTGGGAAGTGGGGGTGGGTTTAGGGGTCCGGAGTGGGAAGTGGGGGTGGGTTTAGCGGGTCCCAAGCGGTGAGGCAGAAGAGGGTTTAGCAGTCTGGGGTGGGGAAGGGAAGCAGCTCGGGGGGTCCTGGGTGGGAGAGGGGAGGATTTAGGGGTCCCAGCCGGGACAGGCACGTCGGGGGGGGGGAAGATCTGAGCGCCCCTCTCCCGGGTGGGAATTTGGGAGGAGGTCCCTGCTGCCCCTACCTGTAACGCCTCGCAGCCAGGCGCAGCCTCCTCCAGCTTCAGCAGAACCTGCTGGCCCCGTCTGAAAAAGCGGAGCAGGGGGGTCAGGAGATGCTGCAGCCCCAGCACCATCCTCGCTGCCGGCTCCCGGCACGGAACGGCTCTGAACGGCCCCGCTCCGGCCTTGCCCAGACCCCCCCCGGGTGTCGGGATCCTGCCGCTCCCCGCCCCGCTCCGCCCCGGGCTCCGCGCCCGCTCCGCACCTGCTGCTGCTGCTGCGCGGGGTCCCGGGGGGAGGGGGCAGGGTGGGGAGGAGGAGGGGGGGGGGGGGGCACTGCCCTGGTATTTGGGGGAGTGAAAGGTGGGGGGGATCGTGGGGGGGTCATTGGGGTAGGGGGGGAGGGGTAAGGTGAGGGTGCTGAGGTGGGGAGAGGGAGGGGTGGGGGTCTTTGAGGTGGGGAAAGGGGAGGGCTGAGGGTCGTTGGGGTTGGGGTTGGGGTGAGGGTCGCTGGGGTTGGGGTGAGGGTCCTGGTGTAGGGAGGGGGGCGGGGTGAGGGTCCTTGGGTGTGGTGGGGGTCGGAGCATTGCTCCCGGTGTGGGGGTGGGGGGCAGGGTGAGCGTCCTGGTGTGGGGAAGGGGTCGAGGTGAGGGTCCTTGGGGTGGGGGTCGTCGGTGTGGGGAGGGGGTCCTGGTATGGGCAAGGGGTCAGAGGGTCGTTCCCTGGTGTGGGGAGGGGGCTGGGCTGGGGGTTCTGGTGTGGGGTTGGGGTCTCCAGTGTGGGGAGGGGGTCGGGATAGGGATCCCCAGTGTGGGGTAGGGGGAGGGATCAGGGTGGGGGTCCCAGTATGGGGAGGGTCCACACATCGGTCCCCAGGCCAGGGGTGGGAGTGGGGGGTCGGTGTGGGGGTCCTGGTGTGAGGTGTGGATGGGAGTGGGGGTCCCAGTGTGGGAGGTGGGGGAGGGGGGGAGGGAGGGGAGGGGGAGGGCTGGGCATCACTCCCTGGTGCTGGGAGGGGGGTTCTGGTGTGGGGTTGGGGTCTCCAGTGTGGGGAGGGGGTCGGGATAGGGATCCCCAGTGTGGGGTAGGGGGAGGGATCAGGGTGGGGGTCCCAGGGTGGGGAGGGGGCTCCCCTGGCTGGGGTTTGGGGTGGGAGTTGCCGTCCCTGCACCTTTCCCCTTCCTGGGGGGCTGAGGGGGGGTCACCTCCCAACCTCCCCCTCCCCATAATTCCCGATGGATATTGTGGGACAGCCCCACGGGAAGGACCCTCCCCTCCCATCCGACAGCAGACCTCAGTCTGGGGAGGGGGCTTCACCCCCAGCATCCTTTGCCCCCCCCAGCCCCCATCCCCATCGATGGGAGGTGACCCCCCCAGGCTGGGGGTCCCCAGCGCCCCCCCGGGGACAGGCAGCAGGAGTTGCGGTCCCAAGACTCTGAGGAGGAGCCCTTGGTAGGGGGACAGGGAAGGGACCTGCAGCAGGGGGGGAGGGATGGGGAGGGGGTGGATCCCAGTCTGGAATGGGAAGGATCCCACTTTGGGACTGGGGGGTGTGTGGATCCCAGTTTGGCATGGGATGGATCCCAGTTGGGGGTGGGGTGGGGTGGATCCCAGTCTGGCAGGGGTGGATCCCAGTTTGATGGGAATGGATCCCAGTCAGGGGGCTGGATCCCAGTCTGGCATGGGATGGATCCCAGCCTGGGGGTGGGGTGGATCCCAGTCTGACAAGGGATGGATCCCAGTCTGGGAGAGGTGGATCCCAGTTTGACATGGGAAGGATCCCAGTTCAACAGGGGTGGATTCCAGTTTGGTTGAGATGGATCCCAGTCTGGCAGGGGTAGATTTCAACCTGGTGGGGGGTGTGGATCCCAGCCTGGTGGGGGGGATCCCAGCCTGGCAGGGATAGATCCCAGCCTGGGGGGGTTGTGGATCCCAGCCTGGCAGGGGTAGATCCCAGCCTGGGGGGGTTGTGGATCCCAGCCTGGCAGGGCTGTGTCTTGGCCAGCAGCTGCCCCAGGGGTGCCCCAAGGCCAACCCCACTTGGGGGAGGGACCCCAACCCCACTGCTGCTGCTCCTTGGTGCTCCTTGGGGCCCCCAGGACACCCAGCTGCTGCCCCCCACCCCCCAGAGCAGTCCCCCCAGAGCCAGACTGGCCACAGCCACCTGCTGCTGGCACCCAGCAGCACCCCAGGAGAACCCAGCAGCACCCAAGAGGACCCAGGAGCACCCCAGCAGCACCCCAAGAATGAAGAAGCAACCAAGAGCAGCTAGGAACACCCCAGGAGCACCCCAAAAGAACCACAGGAGCACCCAAGAAGCAGCCAGGAGCACCCCAGGAGCACCTAGAGGCACCCCAGAACCAAGAAGCATCCCCAGGAACACCCTAGGAGGACCCAGGAGCACCCCAGAAAAACCCCGAAGCACCCAAGAGGACCCAGGAGCACCCTAGGGCACCCAGTGACACCTCAGGAGCACCCTAGGAGCACCCCAGAAGAACCTCAGGAGCACTCAAGAAGCATCCAGGAGGACCCCAGGAGCACCCCAGGAGCACCTAGAGGCACCCCAGAACCCAGAAGCACCCCAGAAGGACGCAGGAGCACCCCAGAAGAACCTCAGGAGCACCCCAGGAGCATCTAGGAGCACCCAGAGGCACCCCAGAACCCAGAAGCACCACAGGAACACCCTAGGAGCAACCCAGAAGCTCCCTAGGAGTACCCAGGAGCACCCCAAAAGAACCTCAGGAGCACCCAAGAAGCAGCCAGGAGGACCCCAGGAGCACCCCAGGAGAATCTAGGGAGCACCCCAGAACCCAGGAGCACCCAAGAAGAACTCAGCTGCACCTAGGGGGACCCAGGAGCACCACAGGAGCATCCAGAAGCACCCCAGAAGAACCAAGAAGCAGCCAGCAGCAGACAGGAGCACCCCAGAAGAACCCAGGAGCACCCTAGGGCACCCAGTGATGCCTCAGGAGCACCCTAGGAGCATCCCCAGGACACCCAGCAGCACCCAGGAGGACCCAGGAGCACCCCAAGAATGAAGAAGCAGCCAACAGCAGCTAGGAACACCCCAGGAGCACCCCAAAAGAACCACAGGAGCACCCAAGAAGCAGCCAGGAGCACCCAAGAAGCTCCCTAGGAGCACCCAGGAGCACTCCAGGAGGATCCAGAAGCACCCAAGAGGACCCAGAAGCACACTAGGGCACCCAGTGACGCCAGGAGCACCCTAGGTGCATGCCCAGGACACCCAGCAGCACCCCAGCAGCAGCCAGGAGGACCCAGGAGCACCCCAAGAATAAGAAGCACCCAACAGCAGCTAGGAACACCCTAGGAGCACCCCAAAAGAACATCAGGAGTACCCCAGGAGCATCTAGGAGCACCCCAGGAGCACCTAGAGGCACCCCAGAACCAAGAAGCACCCCAGGGGCACCCTAGGAGCACTCAAGAAGCATCCAGGAGCACCCTAGGAGCACCCCAGGAGCACCTAGAGGCACCCCAGAACCCAGAAGCACCCCAGAAGAACCTCAGGAGCACCCAAGAAGCAGCCAGGAACACCCCAGGAGTACCCAGGAGCACCCCAGCAGCACCCAAGAGGACCCAGGAGCACCCCAGGAGCAACCAGTAACACCTCAGGAGCAATCTAGGAGCACCCCAGGAGCACCCCAGGACACCCAGCAGCACTCCAGCAGCACCCAGGAGCACCCTAGGGCACCCCAAGAATTAAGAAGCACCCAGCAGCAGCTAGGAACACCCCAGGAGCACCCCAAAAGAACCTCAGGAGCACCCAAGAAGCAGCCAGGAGGACCCAGGAACACCCCAGGAGCACCTAGAGGCACCCCAGAACCTAGAGGCACCCCAGAGCCAAGAAGCACCCCAGGGGCACCCTAGGAGCACTCAAAAAGCAGCCAGGAGGACCCCAGGAGCACCCCAGGAGAACCCCAGGAGCATCTAGGGGCACCCCAGAACCAAGAAGCATCCAGGAGCACCCCAGGAGGACCAAGAAGCAGCCAGATTCCCTGTGGGGCCAGCAGATTCCTTTTGGGAGCTCAGGAGATTCCCTGTGGGGCCAGGAGATCCCCACAAGGCTGTCTGGGGACAGAGCAGTGGGACACAGGGAGAGAGGGACGCAGGGAGAGAGGGACGCAGGGAGAGAGGGACGCAGGGGGAGAGGGATACAGGGAGACAGTGATGCAGGGAGAGAGGGACACAGGGACACAGGGAGAGAGGGCGCAGGGATGCAGGGACACAGGGGTGCCTGGGGACAAGGCAGTGTGGCACTGGGGTGCAGGGACCCTGAGGGGTGCAGGGACCCTGTCGGCCGGGGGGCGAATCCAGGCTCTTTCTCCCCCCCCCCCGCGCTTCCCACCTTTTTCCATCCTTCCTTCCCAGGATCCCCTTCCCCCGGGGCTGCCCTCAGTGCCCTCCCCGCGGGGTCTGTCGCTGCCTCCCTGCGGCCGCCCCGCGATCGGTGGCGCCGGGAGGGAGCAAAGTCCCCCGGGGCCGGGAAACATTAACCGGGAGCGCTGCCAGCACCGGCACCCAGCACCCTGCACTCAGCACCCTGCACCCAGTGCCCTGCACCCAGCACTCCGCACCCAGCACCCAACACCCAGTGCCCTGCACCCATCACCCAGCGCCCTGCACCCAGCACCTAGCACCCATCACCCTGCACCCAGCACCCAACACCCAGTGCCGTGCACCCTGCACTCATCACCCAGCACCCTGCACCCTGAATCCCACACCCTGCACCCAGCACCCAACACCCAGCACCCTGCACCCCGCACCCTGCACCCCGAAAACTGGCACTCAGCACCCTGCACCCCGCACCCAACACCCAGCACCCTGCACTCAGCACCCTACACTCAGCACCCTGCACCCAGCGCCCTGCACTCAGCACTCAGCACCCAGCACCCTGCACCCAGCACTCAGCACCCAGCACCCTGCACTCAGCACGCAACACCCAGCACCCTGCACTCAGCAACCTGCACCCAACACCCAGCAACCTGCACCCCACACCCAGCAACCTGCACCCCGCACCCTGCACTCAGCACCCCGCACTCAGCGCCCTGCACCCCGAAAACTGGCACTCAGCACCCTGCACTCAGCACCCCGCACCCAGCGCCCTGCACCCCGAAAACTGGCACTCAGGACCCTGCACTCTGCACCCTGCACCGTTCATCCTGAAAGCTGGCACTCAGCACTCTGCACTCAGCACCCTGTACTCAGCTCCCAAAAAACTGGCACTCTGCACCCTGCACCCTGAAAGCTGGCACTCAGCACTCTGCACTCAGCACCCTGTACTCAGCTCCCCAAAAACTGGCACTCAGCACCCTGCACTCTGCACCCTGCACCCTTCACCCTGAAAGCTGGCACTCAGCACTCTGCACTCAGCACCCTGTACTCAGCTCCCCAAAAACTGGCACTCAGCACCCTGCACTCTGCACCCTGCACCCTGAAAGCTGGCACTCAGCACTCTGCACTCAGCACCCCAAAAACTGGCACTCAGCACCCTGCACCCTGTACCCTGAAAACTGGCACTCAGCACCCTGCAACCTGCACCCCAAAAACTAGCACTCAGCACCCAGCACCCTATGTGGCAAAAGGGACCAAGGTGTGCCATAGGGGACCAAGGTGGACCAAAGCATGCCAAGGAGGACCAGGGTGTGCCAAAGACCAGCAAATGTGCCAAGAGGGACCGAGGTGTGCCAAGAGGGACCAAGGTTTGCCAAGGTGCTTCAGGCCCTGATCCCAAGGATCCTGAGCCCAGGGATTGTCCAAGCCCTGACCTGAAGATGCTCCAACCCCTCCCTACCTGTCCCCTCCCTGCCTGTCCCTTCCCTGCCTGTACCTTCCTTGTATTCCCTTGGAAATAGCCTAGAAGGATCAAATCCATAGGAATCGAATTCATAGGGATCAAATCCATAGGGAATAAAGTTTGGGAGGTATTAAAGTGAGGGAGGGCTCAACCCATCCCATCGTGGCTGCTGCTGGCACCAGGGGATGGGTTGGGAACAGCCACAACTCAACCACCCCAGCCCCACGGCCTCTGTATTCCCTTGGGAATACCCTAGGGGGGGATCAAATCCTTCAGGAATAAACGGTGGAAGGTGTCAGAGTGGGGGGGGTCAGGCCCTGCAAGGGTTAAACGTGGGGGTGTGGGAGCTAAAAATAGTCCTCGACTTGCTCCCTGCTTGCTCCTAATGACTCATCCCGGAGTCATTTATTGCTCCTTACATAACCGCTGCCAGCTGGAGGGAAAAGTGGGATCCAGGGATCCTGAGTCCCTCTTTTCCCCCTCTGGTTCCTTCCCAGAGCAGCTCAGCAGCCCTAAAATCCCCACCCCAGCCCTGCCCTCCTCCTTGGCATGGCAGATTTGGTGACCCTGCTGGAGCCCCCCCAGGCCAGGGGCACCCCCAGCAGCTTGCCCCAGGGGCACTTTGCCCAGGGGGAGTTGGAAGGAGACTCCACAACCTCTGTGGGCAGCCTGCTCCAGGCCTCTCCAGCAGCCTCACCCCAAACAAGTTGCTCCTGCTGGCACCTCCTGCCTGCCCCTTGGCATGGCCCTGGGCACCACTCAGCAGATGCCAGCCCCAGGCTCTTGCCCCCCAGCTGTGGCCTGCCCTGGGCAAGGCAGAGCAGAGGGCAGCAGAACCTCCCTGCAACCCCAGTGCCACATCCCAGCAACCCCAGTGCCACATCCCAGCACTCCTAATGCCACATCTCTGTGACACATCCCAACAATCCCAGTGCCACATCGCAGTGCCACATCCCAGCACTCCCAGTGCTACATCTCAGTGCCACATCCCAACAATCCCAGTGCCACATCCCAGTGCCACATCCCAGCAATCTCAGTGCCACATCCCAGTGCCACATCCCAGCACTCCCAGTGCCTCATCCCAACAATCCCAGTGCCACATGCCAGTGCCTCATCCCAGAACTCCCAGTGCCAAATCCCAGTGCCACATCCCAGCAATCTCAGTGCCACATCCCAGTGCCACATCCCAGCACTCCCAGTGCCAAATCCCAGTGCCACATCCCAGCAGTCCCAGTGCCACATCCCAACAAGCCAAGGGAAAATCCCCCGGGCAGGGGTCCCCAGTGCCCCTCAGCACCCAACCGGCCTGACTCGGGACCTCCCCCAGCCAAAGCCCTGCCTGGGACCAGTCCAGTCCCAGGCAGGGGTTTCGGCTGGGATCGTCCCCCAGGATCGATCCTGCGGAGGTGCTGCGCCTCCCAACCCCTTTCCCATTCCCTCCCCCGCCCCCAGTTCAGGCTGCTGGGAGCCGCTGGAAGGGACTGGGAGCGGCAGCGGCGCCCAAGGCTTCGTTTGGGTAGCAGCTAATGAGGCTAATTAAAGGCTTAATTAAAGCAGCTCTGTAATTAAGGGCGCTCCGGGGGCTGCGCCGGACTGGTGGCACTGGGGGGGGGGGCGGTGAGGGGGAGATGCCAAGCAAGCAGCGGCCCTGACACCTGCCCGCTGCAGCTGGGCTCTCAGGGCACCCCGGAAGGCATTGGGGCGGGGGGGGGGGGGGGTTGGGGGTCCCGGTGCCATTCCCCCCCCCCGAAGGGCATCGATGAGGGCACAGGGGTCCCAGTACCCCTAGAAGGGCATTGATGGGGGGCACTGAGGTCCCAGTACCACCAGAAGGGCATTGATGAGAGCACAGGGGTCTCCAGGAGGGCATCAATGGGGGGCACTGGGGTCCCATTACCCCCAGAAGGGCATCGATGAGGGCACAGGATCTCCAGGAGGGCATTGATGGGGGCACAGGGGTCTCCAGAAGGGCATTGATGGGGGGCACTGGGGTCCCAGTACCCCCAGAAGAGCATTGATGGGGGCACAGGGGTCCCAGGGCACCTAGAAAGGTATTGGTGGGGGCACAGGGGTCTGCAGGAGGGCATCAATAGGGAGCACTGGGGCCCTAGTACACCTAGAAGGGCATGGATGGGGGCACAGAGGTCCCAGCATGCCCAGAAGGACATTGCTGGGGGTAGTGGGGTCCCCAGGAGGGTCCTGATGGGGGTACTGGGGTCCCAGTGCACCCAGAAGGGCATCGATGGGGCACTGAGGTCCCCAGGAGGGCACTAATGGGGGGCACTGGGGTCACCTAGGAAGGCATCGCTGGGGAGGGGCTTCCCCCACCCCCCAGAAGCTCTCTCCTGCACCTTCCACCATGAGGCTCCCCTGGAAGCAGCCAACCCCTCCCCTGCCACCCTGCCCTGGCACCCAGCAGTGCCAGCTCCGAGCCCCAAGCTCTGGAGCTGAAGGAGTTCTCGAGGCTCATCCCGGCTGGATCCCAGCACGGGCAAAGATCCCGGGTCGGGAATTCTTGGCTCCAGCTTGGAGCCGTCCTGGGCTCCTCCCGGCCCTGCAGGAGCTGCGAGGCTGCAGGCAGCAGAAGGCAGCAGCCGGCGGGGCACAGGCAGGGAGGTGCCCGGGCAGGGAGGTGCCCTTGGCATTGCCAGCCCCAGCGCTGCTGCCTGCAGTTTATTTGCTCAGCCAACCGCTGCCAGCCTGCCCCGCCCGGGGCTGGGGAAGGGCTCAGCTCTGTTTGCACAGCGAATCTCCTGCCCCCGGCTGCTGCCCGCTCCCCCTGCTGCTAGCTGCCAGCGCCGCCTGCGCTGCCCGCGCTGCCAGGCTGCAGGAGCAGCTCCCCACCGCTGCCAGGAGCTGCAGGAATGCAAGGCCGGATGGGGGGGAAGGAGGGTGGGGGAAGGGGGAGGGATGGAAAAGGCTGGAAGGGGTTGGGAAAATGCAAAGCCACCTTGTGGGGTGGTGCTGAGAGATGCAAGTCCACAGCCCTGCTGCATGGCAGCCCTGCCAGCTGCACATCCACAGTCCTGCTGCATGGCAGCCCTGCCAGCTGCACATGCACAGCCCTGCTGCATGGCAGCCCTGCCAGCTGCACATGCACAGCCCTGCTGCATGGCAGCTCTGCAAACTCCAAATCCTCATTCCAGGCCCACCCTGACAGCTCCAAATCACCATCCCTGCTGCATGGCAACTCTGCAAGCTCCAAATCCCTGTTCCGTGGCATCCTATAAGCTCCAAATCCTCATCCCTGCTGCATGGCAGCTCTGCCAGCTCCAAGTCCTCATTCCAAACCCACCCTGAGAGCTCCAAATCCCCATTCCTGCTGCATGGCAGCTCTGCAAGCTGCAATTCCCTGTTCCATGGCATTCTGCAAGCTCCACATCCCCACTCCTGCTGCACATCAACCATGCAAGCTCCAAATCCCCATTCCAGGGCCACCCTGTAAACTCTAAATTTCCATTCCCTGCTGCATGGCAGCTCTGCAAGCTCCAGATCTTCATTCCAGGACCACCCTGAGAGCTCCAAATCCCCACCCCCTGCTGCATGGCAGCTCTGCAAGCTCCGATTCCCTGTTCCATGGCATCCTGAAAGCTCCAAATCCCTGTTCCCTGTCATCCTGCAAGGCCCAGTCCCCATCCCTGCTACTCATCAGCTCTGCAAGCTCCAAATCCCTGTTCCATGGCATCCTGCAAGCTCCAAATCCTCATCCCTGCTGCACATCAGCTCTGCAAGCTCCAAATCCTTGTTCCAGGGCATCCTGCAAGCTCCAAATCCCTGTCCCCTGGCATCCTGCAAGGCCCAATCCCCATCAGTGCTGCACATCAGCTCTGCAAGCTGCAGATCCCCTGTTCTAGGGCATCCTGCAAGCTCCACACCCCCATTCCATGGCCACCCTGAGAGCTCCCAATCCCTATCCCTGCTGCACAGCATCCCAAGGCACCAGGCTCCAGCTCTCTGGAAGCAGAAGAGGATCCCTGAGCCCACTCCCCTCCTCCCTCCACCCCCATCCTGTCCCCTGGGCAGGGCCACAGGGGATGCCAGGTGCCATGGGCTCTGCATGGCAGCAGAGGAGCCAGCAGGGCAGCAGTGCCACCACCACCCTGGGGGACCTTCAAGAGAGGCCACCAAGAGCCCAGGGGAGCTGTGCCAGCGCTGCAGGGCTGGCAGCCACCCAAGCAAGGAAGCAGAGGGAGGGGAAGCGAAGTCTCCCCTGGTCCCCCAGGGAATGATCCTGGGATGAAGGCAGCATTCCAGGCTGTGATGGTTTGAAACTGTCTTTTTAATTTTTCCTTGCAAAGTTCAGAACAGAGAAAGTGAAAGAATGTAAATAAGTCACTATTGGGTGTAAGAAAGCAAAATAACGATTGTTCTAAACACTTCCATTGGATAGATAGAAATGTTTAAGAACTATTACCCAAAACAAAGTAGGCATTCTGCACATTCTGCGTTCTGCAGTGGGGGCAGTTGCTGGGCTGTCTGGCTGCTGTTTCTTCTTCTCTTCTGGCTGAAGATAACACGTACTGACCTTGGCAGCTAAGTTAACAACTTTCTGCTTAACTAACTCTGCTTCTCTGTCCAGGGGGGTCTGGGGGGGAAGCTCCTGGGAGAGAGAGGCCCCTTTGGGAGGGTCCCCTTGGGGGGAAGCAAAGGGAGATCGGTTGTGCTTTTTCTGTTGATTGTATATATTTGTGAATGTCGTGAATTTTGTATATTTGTGCATATTCATTGCATTTCTCTGCTTGTAAATACAGCCTTCATTTGCTTCCAGACTGGGCTAGCCTGGTTATTGTTGGTGGGGGGGGAATTTCAGCTCACACTGACACACAGGCCCTGCCAGCTCAGCTCTCAGTGAGGAGGTTGAGTTGGCACCCAGAGGGTCATTAAAGGGCAGCTGGGAGGAAGCTTTTGGTGCCTGCTCCTCACATTCCCACTGCTCCTCCTGGATTTTTTTTCCCCTTTCTTGGCTGTGTTTTTTTTTTTTTTCCCTCCATCCTGCCCCTGCTCAGCCCTGCCCAGCACTGAAGCCCAGAGTCAGGCATCTGCTAAAATCCCATGGGAACAGAGCAGGGCCCCTGCCAGCTGTGCCCCAACCTTCTCTGGGCACAAGGAGCCACTCCTGGGCACCCTAAGACCTCCTCCAGCCAGCAGGGTGCCAACAGCTGCTGCCCAGCTCCTGTCCCCTCCAGCCAGAGCCCAGCTGCACCTAGGGGATACAAACACACCATGGTATTCCAGAATCCTGGAATGCCAATGTGGAGGGGTGGTGGGAAGGGAGCCCTGGAGCCCACCCAAGGCCAGGGACACCCCCAGCAGCTTGCCCAGGGGCACCATGCCCAGGGGGGGTTGGAAGGAGACTTCACAACCTCTGTGGGCAGCCTGCTCCAGGCCTCTCCAGCAGCCTCACCCCAAACAAGTTGCTCCTGCTGGCACCTCCTGCCTGCCCCTTGGCATGGCCCTGGGCACCACTCAGCAGATGCCAGCCCCAGGCTCTTGCCCCCAGCCCTGCAGCTGTGTCCCCCTCAGGGCAGGGCAGAGCAGAGGGCAGCAGAACCTCCCTGCCCCTGCTGCTGCCCACACTCTGCTCCATGCCCCCCAGGACCCCTTTGGCCTCCCCCAGGGCACCTTGCTGCCTGCTGGGCACCCCCTTGCCCTCCAGCACCCCCAGCTCCTTCTCCTGGCAGCTGCTCCCCAGCAGCTCCCCCCTGGTCTGTGCTGCTGCAGGAGGTTGTCCCTGCCCAGGGGCAGGACCCTGCCCTTGCCCTGCTTGGGCCTTCAGCACCTTCCTGCCCAGCTCTCAGCCTGCCCAGGGTTCCCTGGCACTGCCAGCACAGCCTGAGGGCTGTGCCCACTGATCCCAGTTGGGTGCAGCTCTGCAGCCTCAGTTTTTGAGCTGCCTAGAGAGTGGGACAGCTGGTGCCAGTGGGGACATGGGTGCCAGTGGGCACATGGCTGCCAGGGGCACCCAAGGAGGGCTGCAGCTGGAAGAGAGGTGCAGGAGCACCAGACCCCTCCTGGCACAGGCCCCCAGGGTGGCAAAACCTCTCAGCCCTCACCGAGGGCTGAAGCTCACCCCATGGCTGAGCTACATTTGTGCCACTCCAGAGGGGTGAGACGGGCACAGATGGCACTCTTCCACGGGGCAGCCACCCCCAGCCCCACTGCTGGCCCCTGCAGTAGGGGTGTGGGGTCCTGAGGCTGGGGAGGGGAGATGGAGGAGGAGGTTGGCTCTGGGATGGGCATGGAGAGGTTTCAGCCTTCACTGATGGCTCTTGGCACTGCCAACGCTCCTGAGCCCCTTGGCAGCCATCAGCTGCACTCAGCTCCTGCTGCTGGTGGCACAGCAGCTGGCATGGGCCAGGCTGGGTGCCACTTTCTAGGAACTGATGGATTCTCAGCTGGCTCTGCCAAGCTGTGCCAGGCCGGGCTGGGTTGGCAGCTGAGCTGCTGGAGGGGCAGGAGGCATCTCCAGAGGCTGGGTCTGGCCAGGCTGGAGCCATGGGGGAGGGCAAGGGGCTGAGGGGCACTGAGGGGCACCGAGGGGCACTGAGGGCTGGCACCTGCCCTTGGGAAGGCTCCAGGCAGCAGGGCAGGGGCAGGGACTCTGCTGCCAGCACCCAGAGAGGGTCCAAAGCCTCTGAAGCTGGCTGGGGGCTTCCCTTGGCCACCTCAGATCAGCCCTGAGGTGAGAGCTGGTGGTGAGCAGGATGAGACCCTGCCCCTGCTAGCAGCTCTGCTGGGCTGGGTGTGCCCTGGTGGCCATGCCCAGCAGGGGGATGGGATGGTGCTGAGCCCTGGGCATCGCTGCAAGCCTCTGCTGAGGTGTGCTGGGCACTGCCAACCCCACAGCCATCAAGGTCAGAGCTCCTCTGCCCTGAAGGACCAAAGCTGTGCTGGGTTCACAGCTCCTGGGTCCTAAGGATCTGCTGAGCACCACTTGGGCCATGAAGGAAGGAGGCAGCAGGTCAAGGGAGGCCAGGCTGGCAGAGCTGGGGGTGCCCAGGCTGGAGAAGGCTCCAGGGACAGCTTCTGGTGGCCTTGGCAGGGCTGGAAGGGGCCCAGGAGCAAGCTGGTGCCAGGCTGTGGGGCAGGAGCTGTGAGGCCAGGCCCAGGGGGGATGGTTTGGAGCTCCAGGAGAGGAGCTCTGGAGTAGATCTGAGGAAGTTGTTCAGCAGGAGGCTGGGGAGAGCCTGGCCCAGGGTGCCCAGGGAGGCAGGAGATGCCCCCTGGCTGGCACCAGCCCAGGGCAGGTGGTCTGGGGCTCTGAGCTCTGATTTGGGCTGTCCCTGGCTGGCTGCAGGACTGGCAGTGGTTGGCACTGGCTGTCCCTGGCTGGCACTAGCAGCTCCCTTCCCACCCAAGCCATGCCATGGCCCCAGGTGTGCCCACCCCTAGCTGCTGCTCCCTGCTGGGTTCCCCATCCCTGGGTCTGGTTCACTGTGGTGCAGGAGGAGCTGTGCCAGGATCAGGGAACCATGGAATGGGTTGGGCTGGGGAAGGAAGCAGGGCAGGGGCAGGAGGGGGGTTGGACCTGGATGATCTCCAACCTTCCACCAGCCCAGGTGGTCCCAGACCCCAACCAGCCTCTCCCTGAGCACCCCCAGGGAGGGAGATGCCACCAAGCTGCCCAGGGGTGCCAGGGGTCCTCTTGGTGCCTCTCTACTGTAGCTGCAGGTTTGGGGAGGAGGGGTGCAGGAGGGTTGGGGTCCACCTTGCCCACCTCAAGCTCTTGGCTCAGACACAGCTTCCACGCTCGAAGCTGTGCCAGGCTGGGCTCTCTGTGCCAAGCTGCCCACGGACCTGCTGTGCCACCTCCCTGCCAGCTTGCTGAGTGGGCAAAGGGGAGGGATGGTGCCCAGGACCCCTGCCAAGCTCCCACCTCCACACAGCCCCTGCCATGCTCAGCAGCACAGCTGCAGCGAACCCCGGGGGGTGGCACCAATGCTGCTCCCGGGGTGGGGGGGAGGGGGGAGGTGTGGCTCCCTCTGTGCATCCCAACAGTGCCTGGGGCAGGGCAGGAGCCAGCCTGGAGCAGCGGGAATCCATGGAAGCATGGAATGGAACTGGTTGGGAGAGAGCTGGAAGGGGATGGAGGCCAAGTGTGGCTCCAGCACGGCCCTCAGCACCACCTCCCCATGGCCCCAGCACCACCTCCCCATGTCCCTCAGGACCACCTCCCCAAGGCCCTCAGCACCACCACCCCATGGCCCCAGCACCACCACCCCATGGCCCCCAGCACCACCTCCCCATGGCCCTCAGCACCACCACCCCATGGCCCCCAGCACCACCTCCCCGTGGCCCTCAGCACCACCACCCCATGGCCCCCAGCACCACCTCCCCATGGCCCTCAGCACCACCACCCCATGGCCCTCAGCATCACCTCCCCATGGCCTCAGCACCACTACCCCATGGCCCTCAGCACAACCTCCCCATGGCCCCAGCCCTAATCACAACCTCAGCCTTAGAGCTAAGCTTAGCCCCAGCCCTAACCCTAATCCTGACCCTAGGCCAACCCCAACCCCATCCCTAATTCTAATTCCATGATTCCATGACCTTGGAAGATGCCTTCAGCCCAACCCATTCCATGACTCCATGACCTTTCAAGGTCCCTCCTACCCCATTCCATGGATCCTTGATCCTCGAAGCCTCTTCCATGATTCCAATACCAATGAAGGTCACTTCCAGCTCGATCCATTCCAAGACTCCATGATCTTGGAAGGTGTCTCCAACCTAACCCCTTCCATGATTCCATGACCTTGGCAGGTCCCTCTCACCCCATTCCATGATTCCATGACCAATGAAGGTCCCTTCCAGCTCAGTCCATTCCATGATTCCTTGACCTTTGGACGTCCCTTCAACTCAAACCATTCCATGACTCCACGATCTTGGAAGGCGCCTTCAACCCAACCCATTCCATGATTCCATGACCTTTCAAGGTCCCTCCCACCCCATTCCATATTTCCTTGATCCTTGAACCCCCTTCCAATCCAAACCCTTCCATCATTCCATGACCTTTGGACGTCCCTTCAACCCAAACCATTCCATGGCTCCATGATCTTAGAAGGTCCCTTCAACCCAACCCATTCCATGATTCCATGACCTTTGCAGCTCCCTTCAGCCCAAGCCATCCCCTGATTTGCTGATTCTTGCCCAGAGCAGCTGGCCATGAAGTCCTCAGGGGTTGTGCCACCACCCTGCTGGTCCCAGCACCTCTCCATCCTGAGGGAGCCTCCTCCTTACCTAAAGGCTTCCACTTGCCCTTCTCCAGCTGAGAAGATGCCTGCCTGGGATGACTGCTCCCAAAGAAATATGGGAAGAGCTTCATTTTCTAGGGGGAACAAGGGAAAACCCAACAGCACCACAGCCTGAGGCCTTCCAGAGGGTCTCCAGGTGACTGTGGAGCCAAGAGTGGAGCTGTGGAGTCAGGAATGGGGCTGTGGAGCCAGGAACGGAGATGTGGAGTCAAGAGGCGAGCTGTGGAACCAAGAGGGGAAGAGTGGAGATGTGAAGCCAGGAATGGGGCTGTGGAGCCAAGAGTGGAGCTGTGGAGCCAGGAATGGAGCTGTGGAGCCAGGAATGGAGCTGTGGAGTCAAGAGTGGAGCTGTGGAGCCAAGAATGGGGCTGTGGAGTCAAGAGGAGAAGAGTGGAGCTGGGGAGCCATGAATGGGGCTTGGAAGTCAGGAATGGAGCTGTGGAGATAAGAATGAGGCTGTGGAGTCAAGAGTGAGGCTGAGGAGCCAAGAGTGGAGCTGTAGAACTAGGAATGGGGCTGTGGAGCCAGAAATGGGGCTGTGGAGCCAAGAGCATCACAGTATGTCAGAGGTTGGAAGAGACCTCAAGAGATCATCAGGGGATGCCACAGCACTGTGGACCCCAACTGACCAAGACCAGCTGCATGAGGACCACCTGGAGACCCCCAACCCAGGCTCTAAACCCCCAAACCAACAAATCTGGAGCTCAGTACCCATTGCTCAAGGCACCCTTGGCCCCTTGGCTTGTTGGGAGGGGTCCAAGCTGCCACCACCCAGGCACCCCCAGGACAGAGCCAGAGCAGCAGGGAAAGCATGTCCTGAATCTTTCCATCCCCTCTTCTCCAGACAGAGCCAGCTGGAGGAAGGTGGACAGGGAGAGAGTCCCAGGGAGCTCCAGGTCCTGGCTGCAGCCCCAGGCAGCTCTTGGAGCCCCACATGGGAGCTGGGAAGAGAGACCTGGGACTGGGAGGAGAGCAGGAGGCAGAGGGATTCCCAGCAGGAGCTGCTGTGTCCAGCCCTGCCCCCAGGGACTCAGTCAGTCCTGGAACTGATGTGGTTGGGAGAGGGCTTGGAGGTGATGGAGGCCAAGTATGGATCCAGCACTGTCCCAGCACCACCACCTCAGGGCCCTCAGCACCACAGCTCCACAACTGCCAAACTCCCTCCATCCAGGGGCACTCCACCACTGCCCTGGGCAGCCTGGCACAGGCCTGGGCACCCCTCCAGGGGCACCACTTGGTGCTGAGGGCCAAGCTGAAGCTCCCCTGGCACAACCTGAGGCCATCTCCTCTTGGCCCAGCCCTCAGGAGCAGCCCTTGAGCCCCAGCTGGCTGCAAGCTGCTCTCAGGGAGCTGCAGAGAGCCACAAGGTCTCCCCTCAGCCTCCTCTGCTGCAGCCTCAACCCCCCCAGGGCCCTCAGCTGCTCCTCACAACTTCTCCACAGCCTTCTCCTCCTTCCCCACAGCCCTCCCCAGCTTCCTTGCCCTGCCCTGGCCCTGCTCCTGCCCTCAAGCTCCTTCTGGCAGGGAGGGCACAACCCTGCCCCCAGCACTGCAGCTGTGGCCCTCCCCAGTGCCCAGCCTCCAGGAAGCATCTCCTGGGTGCATCAGGAGGCCACAAGGGGATGGTGCAGCCCTTGCATGAGTCTGGGTGGGGACACTCCATCAAGGTCCTGGCAGTGACCTGAGGAGACATTGTCCAGGTCCTGGGAATGATCTGGGGGGGTGAGGAGGGGAGGGGACACAAGATCTGAGCTGGGGACACATCATCAACCTGCTGGCAGTTAGCTGGGGACAAACAACTTAGGTCCCAGCAGAGACCTAGGGACACAAGATCCAGGTCCTGGCAGTGACCTGGGAGTGCAACGCAAGATCCAGGCCCTGATACATGATGCAGGTCCTGGGAGTGACTTGGGAGTGGGACACAAGATCCAGGTCCTGACACAAGATCCAGGTCCTGGCAGTGACCTTTGGACAGTGCCCAGGGCCTGGCATTGACCTGGAATAACCCTAGCAGAGCCTTGCCCAGCTGTGCCCAGGGCAGGACCTAACCCTTTGTCCCAGCTGCGCCCTCAGCCCTGCTCCCTCCTCCCATTGGGTGCCTGGCACTGCCGCTGGCACCGCTTGGCCACTTGGCACAACGTCCCCACGTCCGCTGCTGCCGGGCAGCTGGGCAGGGAGCGGGGAGAGCTGGGTGAAGAGGAGGAGGAGGAGGAGGAGGAGGAGGGCTGGGAAGAAGAAAGCTCTGACCCCTCATCAGCCTCCGCCGAGCCGGCTGCTTCCCTGCGGGAGCGCCCAGAGCCTCGGCTCCTCCTCCCTCTTTTTCATCCCTGGGATGCCAGGAGAGGAGCAGCTCCCGGCGCTCCCAGGTATCCCGAGCTAAAGCAGGTCAGGAGCTGCCGGCTCGGGAAGGCTCTTCCCACCGCAGGGAATAAAGAAATAAGAGGAGACCTGGATAATGCAAAGTGGCACTTGACTGGCTGCCACCCCACGAGAAATCAGAGCTCCCCCGAGCCATCCCCTGGAAGGTTTTGGGCCCTGGATGGATCCAGGTACTCCAGGAAGCATTCCCAGAGCTGGGTAATTGGCTCCTGGTTTGGTTTTTTTTGAGGTGGTCGGAGCAGAGGGAGAGCTGAAGGGGGAGAGGTGAAGGGGGAGAGCTGAAGGGGGAGAGCTGAAGGGGAAGAGGTGAAGAGGGAGAGGTGAAGAGGGAGAGGTGAAGAGGGAGAGGTGAAGAGGGAGAGGTGAAGAGGGAGAGGTGAAGAGGGAGAGGTGAAGAGGGAGAGGTGAAGAGGGAGAGGTGAAGAGGGAGAGGTGAAGAGGGAGAGGTGAAGAAGGAGAGGTGAAGAAGGAGAGGTGAAGAGGGAGAGGTGAAGAGGGAGAGGTGAAGAGGGAGAGGTGAAGAGGGAGAGGTGAAGGGGAAGAGCTGAACAGGGAGAGCTGAAGGGGAAGAGCTGAACAGGGAGAGCTGAAGGGGAAGAGCTGAACAGGGAGAGCTGCTTTCCACCAGCATCATCTGGAAGCTTTTTCCACCTCACTACATCCCCCTTGGGCCGCATGGGAAGAGGGAGAAACATCCAGGGAGGGTTTGACGCTATGTCCTGGGATAAAAAAAAAAACAAATGGAAGCAGGGGGAGGCGGGGGGGGGAAAGGAAGCACCTCGGGATCCTCATCTTTCTCCTGCCCTGGGTGGCTTGAAGGGGGCCAGGCTGAGGGTTTCTTTTTAGGGCATCCACTGCTCTTCAAAGCCATTAAAGACCAGCTGGGAGTCAGCAGAGCCAGCCCAGCCCGAGGGGGCGTGGGGCTGAGGTGGCATTTCCAAGCCCTTTATGTGGTCTGGCTTCAAGGAAAGGACACAACCACGTCCTCAGGCAGCAGGCTGGAAGGATCTCTGCAGGGAACACAGCAGCCAGGACCCGAGAGAGAGCCTGAGAGGGAGAGAGCCTGGAGAGCTGGGGAGGGTGGGCAAGGGGAGGGCAGAAAGGATGCTGCCCGCAGAGGTCGGACCCAATGCCCACGGCAGGGCTGGGGGGAGGTCTGTGGTGCTGGGAGGTGGCCCCGAGCCCCACATGGTGCCCAGGGAGGGGGGATGCTGGAGGCTGCTTTCTACGGAGGGAGGTGGAACTTCCCAGCTGGAGGTCAGCTGGAGAAGGTGTGGAAGCCTGGTGGGGGCTGGGGCCGGGGCAGGAGCAGGTGGCAGCTTCCTTCCCGTCCTGGCAGCGCTGCCAGGGCCTAAAAGGAGACCCCCGAAGCTGCTTCTGGGCAACCTCCCACGGTGGCAAAGTGCCCCCCTGGCAGCGGTGGTGCCACTGCAAGGTGCCAAAGCAGGCAGTGCCTGAGCACGTGGAGCTGCCAGACAAAGGAACCCAAGCAGCCAGCAGCCTTCCTCCTCCTCCTCTCCTCTGCCCACCCACAGCCCTTCCCCAGCAGGATCAACTCATCCCTTTGGCACAGGCGGGGGGGGGGGGGGTGGTGGTGGTGGTGGATCCCAGGCATCACCACCACCACCCCCAGGTGGGAAAAAAAGGGCTGTGGGGGAGGCAGGCAGGAGTTGCTGGTGGCCTGGGGAGGAGGCAGAGCCTCCACGTGTGCCCCCACGTAGGGCACATCGCCTGTGCCCAGCCGGATGCCAGCTGTGGAGCCTCGTGAGTGCCACAGGCAGCCCTGCATGGGCATGCAGAGCCTGGCGAGGACGGGGGGGGGGCGGGGGGGGGGTGTCCTCCAACAGCTCCAACAGAGCCCCTTGGCAATTCAGGCAGCCCCCCACCTCCAGCCCCATCCACCCCGCGGGGTGTCTCTCATTACCCAACCTCGGACCCCCTCCCCAAATTCCCTCCCTTGCATCTCTCCCCACGTGGGCTGTGTGGAGCATCCCCCCTCCAGCGCTTCCCAGGCAGCAGAGTCATCATCCCTGCAATCAAGGTCACCTCCTGCCGCCAAGCACAGCCCCCTCCAGCCCCCTCCCCACGCAGCCACAGCCCCCTGACCCCCTCCCCCCCCATACCTGCAGACCTGTTGCGTGGGTGGGCGTGGGGGAAGGTTTCTTTGGGAGCCACCCAAGCCCTTTCCCCGCCCCCCCTCCTGCTCCGTTCCAAGGCCTGACCTGCATTTCACAAAGTCACCCCCGCCCCGTGTGTCCCCCTCCTCCCCCCGTGTCCCCCCGACCCCAGCACCTCCTCAGCGCACCCCTGGGGCTGTCTAACCCCTGCTGGGCAACGCCGCGGGGCACATGTGTGGGGCGGGGGGCGTGGGGAGGTGGTCCTCACACCAACCTTCGGGCACAGAACCCTTCTGGGAGCCTCTCCCCCTCCACCCCAGCCACCACCTGCCCTGGGCTGCCACAGCGGATCCGCGGGTGGCGGTTGGGAGGGGGCTCACAGCTGTTTGTCACCTCCCTGCCACCCCCCTCCCCGCCAGCTGTCAGGCAGGAGAAACTTTGGGGAGGGGGTTTCCAGCCTCCTTTCTCCCTGATACCTCTTTCCACTCAGCATCACCATCCCAGCCCCCCCACCCCACCCCCCCCCCCCCCCCCCGCCCTGGAGCATCCTCGGTCCTTCCCCACACCCCTCCAACCCCAACTTCCATCCCTGCTGCCGGCGGGGGGGGAGGGGGGGGGGAGGAGGGAAGAAGGGGAGGGGGCGGGAAGAGGGTGGGGGGGCGGCGGGGGACACTCACAGGTCAGACGCTGCCGCTGCTGCCGCTTGGTAGGGCTGAGTCCGGCAGAGGATGGAGTGTCCGCAGCCCTGCCCCATGGCTCCGCATGCTTCAGCCAAGCCAGCGGCCGGAGCTGGGCGAGGGCTGGCGGCGGCTGCCGAGCCCCCGCTGCTGCTTGCGAGCTGCTGTCACCAAGCCCCGATGCGGAGCGAGGGGAGGGAGAGAGGGAGGAGGAGGAGGAGGTGGTGGTGAGGAGAGTGAGGAAGGAGGGAGATGGAGGGGGAGAGAAGCTGCTGATTGACGGCGCTGCTGCGGCTCCGCCGGGCTGGGTGGGGGCCGGGATGAGCCCACGGAGGAGCCCGAGGGGTGCCCGAAAAGGAGTCCGAGGGCTGCCCAAAAACGAGCCCGAGGGGTACCCAAAAAGGAGCCCGAGGGGTACCCGCAAAGGAGCCCTAGGGGTGCCACGGAGGAGTCCGGGGGGTGCCCAAAAAGGAGCCCGAGGGGTGCCCAAAAAGGAGCCCGAGGGGTACCCGAAAAGGAGCCCGAGGGGTGCCCGCAAAGGAGCCCGAGGGGTGCCCGCAAAGGAGCCCAAGTGGTGCCCGGCCTCGCCCGGCTGCGCTGTGCAGTGCCCCGGGGGCTGCTGCCTTTGTCTGGCACGGCCCCGGCTGCGGGACCCGGGAGGGGAGAAATGGAGTGACTGGGACAGAAGAGCCTGGGGAACTGGGGCTACTGGGAGAGCAGGGCCTGACTAACTGGGGCTACTGGAACTCCAACCTGATCTGCTTCGGGGGCACTGGGTAGTGTAGAGCAATACTGGGCAGCACTGGCCCCTGTGCCAGGGGTACTGGGCAGCACTGGTCCCTGTTCTTGAGGGTCTTATGAAGACCATGGAGGACTCTTGAAGACCAGGAGGATCTCCTGAGGACCACAAGGATCTCCTGGGGACCATGAGCATCTCCTGAGGACCTCCTGAGGACTGTGAGGATCTTCTGAGGACTGTGAAGGTCTCCTGAGCATTGTGAGGATCTCCTGAGGACCCTGAGGATATCCTGAGGATTATGAAGGTCTCCTGAGCATCATGAGGATCTCCTGAGGACTGGGAGGATCTCTTGAGGACCCCGAGGATCTCCTGAGGACTGTGAAGATCTCTTGAGGACCATGAAGGTCTCCTGAGCATCATGAGGATCTCCTGAGGACTGGGAGGATCTCTTGAGGACCCCAAGGATCTCCTGAGGACTGTGAGGATCTTCTGAGGACTGTGAGGATCTCCAGGGGACGACGAAGGACTCCTGAGGACCCTGAGGATCTCCTGAGGACTGTGAGGATCTCCTGAGGACCATGAAGGTCTCCCGAGGCCCATGAGTACCTCCAGAGGACCAGGAGGGTGTCCTTGCCTGCTCCCCAGGGCTGCTCGTGGTGGGTGGGCAGGGATGCTGAGGCAGGGGCAGGAGCTGCTGAGCCATTCCAGAGGCCTCCTGCACACTCAGTTCAGGAGAACAACCCTGGAGAAATTCAATCCTGGAGCTCAAAGGAATCTCTGCAGAGGATGAAAGCAGAGCTTGGGTCGTGCTCAGCCAGGCAAAGAGCAGCAGGGAGGTGGAACAGGACCTCTGGAACAGCTCCAGAGCTTCATCCTGGGATCTGAGGGCAGGGAGGTGGAACAGGACCTCTGGAACAGCTCCAGAGCTTCATCCTCCTCCTGTCAGGGGGGGGCTGAGAGCTGGGAGGTGGAACAGGACCTCTGGAACAGCTCCAGAGCTTCATCCTCCTCCTGTCAGGGGGGGGCTGAGAGCTGGGAGGTGGAACAGGACCTCTGGAACAGCTCCAGAGTTTCATCTTTGGAGCTGAGGGCTGGGAGGTGGAAGGAGACCTCTGGAACAGCTCCAGAGCTTCATCCTCCTGCTGTGAGGGGAGCTAAAGGCTGGGAGGTGGAACAGGACCTCTGGAACAGCTCCAGAGCAAAGGGATCAGGAGGGAATGGTTGGGAGGTGCCCTCTGCTCCATCATGGTGAGGACAATCAGAGCTGGGGAAGTGGCTGGTGGGAAGATCAGAGCAGATGAGGGAAGGGAGATGGAAGCCAGGATGATGAGGTGGGGCTGGGAGCAATGTGCTTGGTTCTGGGACCTCAGCAGCTCCTCCAGGCATGGTTGGGAAGCAGCTCCCAAGGTCATCCAAAGCCTCCTGCAGCCAGCAGGGCCAGCCCCAAGCAGAGCTCAGAGCCCCAAACACCCTGCCCTGGGCTGGTGCCAGCCAGAGGGCAGCTCCCTCCTCCCTGGGCACCCAATGCCAGGCTCTCACCACCCTCTGGACCTCCTACTCCATTCATGTCCCACCTGCTCCATCCATGTCCCTCCTGCTCCATCCCTGTCCCACCTGCTCCAGCCATGTCCCTTCTACTTCATTTCTGTCCCACCTGCTCCGTCCTTGTCCCTCCTGCTCTATCTCTGTCCCTCCTGCTCTGTGGAAGGAGAAGGAGAAGGCAAAAGAAGGGAAGGGAGTAGGGGAAGTGGAAAAATAATGGAAGGGGGAAAGGAAAAGAAGAAGAAAAAGGGAAAATGGGAAGGGAAGAGGGAAAGGGGACAGGATAGGAGAAAGGGAAGGAAAAAAGAAAGGAGGGAGGAATGGGAAGTGGAAGAAGAAGGGAAAGGGAGAGGGGAAGGGGAAATGAGAGGGAACAGGAAAGAAGAGGAAAGGGAAGGGTGAGGAAGGGGAAGGGGAGAGGAGGAAAGGTTAGGGAGAAAGGGAAAGGAGAAGGGGAAGAGGAAAAGGAAGTGGAAAGGGAAAGGAGGAGGGAGAAAGGGGAATGGGGAGGAAAAGGGGAAGAGAAGAGGAAAGGGAAGGATGGGGAAGGGAAAAGGAGGAAGAAGGGAGGGAAAAGGGAAGCGGGAAAGGGCAAAGGGAAGGATGGAGAAGGGGAAAGAGGAAGGGGAGAGAGGGAATGGGAAGGGAAAGGGAAGGATGGAGGTGAGAGGGGAAGGGAATAGGGGGAAGAGAAAGGGAAAAAGGGGAAGGAAAAGGCAGAAGTGGAAGGGAATAAGGGGAGGAGGAAAGGAAGAGGGGGAAGGGGAAGGGAAAAGGAAAAGGAAAAAGGGGAAGGGAATAAAGGGAGGAGGAAGTGAATAGGGGGAAGGGGAAGAGAATAGGGGGAAAGGGAAGGGAGTAAGGGAATGGGGGAAGGGAATGGGGGAAGGGGGAATGGGGGGAAGGAGGAATGGGGGAAAGGGGAATAGGGGGAAAGGGGAATAGGGGGAAAGGGGAATAGGGGGAAAGGGGAATAGAGGAAAAGAGAAGGGAATGGGGGAATGGGGGAAGGGAATAGGCGCGAGGGGAAGGGAATAGGGGAGAGAGGAAAGGAGAAAGGGGGAGGAAAAGGAGAAAGGGGGAGGAAAAGGAGAAAGGGGGAGGAAAAGGAGAAAGGGGGAGGGAAAGGAGAAAGGGGAAGGGAAAGGAGAAAGGGGAAGGGAAAGGAGAAAGGGGAAGGGAAAGGAGAAAGGGGGAGGAAAAGGAGAAAGGGGGAGGAAAAGGAGA
Source organism: Indicator indicator (assembly GCF_027791375.1). NCBI lineage: Eukaryota > Metazoa > Chordata > Aves > Piciformes > Indicatoridae > Indicator > Indicator indicator. The sequence goes on from NW_026539233.1 coordinate 86,131, forward strand.
AAGGGGGAGGAAAAGGAGAAAGGGGAAGGGAAAGGAGAAAGGGGGAGGGAAAGGAGAAAGGGGGAGGGAAAGGAGAAAGGGGAGGGAAAGGAGAAAGGGGGAGGGAAAGGAGAAAGGGGAGGGAAAGGAGAAAGGGGAAGGGAAAGGAGAAAGGGGAAGGGAAAGGAGAAAGGGGAAGGGAAAGGAGAAAGGGGAAGGGAAAGGAGAAAGGGGAAGGGAAAGGAGAAAGGGGAAGGAAGGAGAAAGGGAAGGAAAGGGAAAGGGAAAGGAGAAAGGGGAAGGGAAAGGAGAAAGGGGAAGGGAAAGGAGAAAGGGGAAGGGAAAGGAGAAAGGGGAAGGGAAAGGAGAAAGGGGAAGGGAAAGGAGAAAGGGGAAGGGAAAGGAGAAAGGGGAAGGGAAAGGAGAAAGGGGAAGGGAAAGGAGAAAGGGGAAGGGAAAGGAGAAAGGGGAAGGGAAAGGAGAAAGGAGGAAAGGAGAAAGGGGAAGGGAAAGGAGAAAGGGGAAGGGAAAGGAGAAAGGGGAAGGGAAAGGAGAAAGGGGAAGGGAAAGGAGAAAGGGGAAGGGAAAGGAGAAAGGGGAAGGGAAAGGAGAAAGGGGAAGGGAAAGGAGAAAGGGGAAGGGAAAGGAGAAAGGGGAAGGGAAAGGAGAAAGGGGAAGGGAAAGGAGAAAGGGGAAGGGAAAGGAGAAAAGGGAAGAAAAGGAGAAAGGGGAAGAAAAGGAGAAAGGGGAAGGGAAAGGAGAAAGGGGAAGGGAAAGGAGAAAGGGGAAGAAAAGGAGAAAGGGGAAGGGAAAGGAGAAAGGGGAAGAAAAGGAGAAAGGGGAAGGGAAAGGAGAAAGGGGAAGAAAAGGAGAAAGGGGAAGGGAAAGGAGAAAGGGGAAGAAAAGGGGAAGAAAAGGAGAAAGGGGAAGGGGACAGAGGCAGTGGAAGGGAGCCGAGTCCCAGCCCTCCCCAGGTTCCTTTCCCAGCTCCGCGGGCAGCAGCCTGGTCCCAGCAGCTCCCTCCCCGCACTCCCCAGGCCGTGCCAGGGCCAGCAGGAGGGGGGCTGATGCCAGTCCTTGGCACCTATCCTGCCCTGCAGCCTCTCCCGACGCCCCCTGCCCGCTCCCGGCTGTCACGGGGAGGTGCCAGGGACCTGCCGGCTCCATCGCACCGAGGATGGCATGAGGGTGCCCTTGCCCAGAGCTGACCCGGGGCTGGCAGGGCACTGCTGCCCACGGGGAACCCTCTGCCCGCCCCTATCCAACCTCCCCCTGCCCCTCCCCGCCCCTTCCTCACCCAGCGAAGGCTTCCCACAGCCCACAGGGGCTGAGGTGGCTTCGGCAGCCACATCCCCACGGGGCTGACTCTCTGGGGGCTGTGCTGGAGGCTGGCACCATCCTGGGAACTGGAATTTCAGGGATCAGACTTGATCCCAGGCCATTGGAATCGTTGGGAGGCTCCCAGAAAGCTGGAGCCAGGCTTTGGGGGCAGGGCCAGGTCGGGGCGGGATGGTTTGGAGCTCCAGGAGGGAGCCTGAGGGCAAAGGGAAGGGAGAAGTTCTCCACCAGGAGGCTGGGGAGAGCCTGGCCCTGGGTGCCCAGGGAGGAGGGAGCTGCCCCCTGGTTGGCACCAGCCCAGGGCAGGTTGGTTTTGGCTCTGAGCTCTGCCTGGGGCTGCCCTTGCTGGCTGCAGGCTGGCACTGGGTGCCCTTGGAAGGTGCCTTCAACCCAACCCATTCCCTGATTCCATGATCCTGAGGCTGTGCAAGGGTTAAAACAAGGCTGGAATGGAATCCTGGACTCACCTTTGGCTCCCAGGGAAAGGAACCTGTTTGGAACAGCAACCTGCAGAGCTCTGCCAGCAGCTCAGAACATCTGCAGATGCTCCATGCCAACCCCCCCCGCCCCAGGCAGGGGGACCCCCAGCAGCTTGCCCAGGGGGGGGTTGGAAGGAGACTTCACAACCTCTGTGGGCAGCCTGCTCCAGGCCTCTCCAGCAGCCTCACCCCAACCAAGTTGCTCCTGCTGGCACCTCCTGCCTGCCCCTTGGCATGGCCCTGGGCACCACTCAGCAGATGCCAGCCCCAGGCTCTTGCCCCCCACAGCTCCTTCAGCTCTTGCTGAGCATTGCTCAGATCCCCTCTGGGGCTGCTCTGCTGCAGCCTCAGCAGCCCCCAGGGCCCTCAGCTGCTCCTCACAACTTCTCCAGACCCTTCCCCTCCTCCTCCTCCAGACCCTTCCCCTCCTCCTCCAGACCCTTCCTCAACTTGTTGTCCTCCTCAGCCTCTCCCCAGCCTCCCCTGGACTCTCTCCAGCACTTCCCAGGCTCTCACCTGTGCAGCCCAGCCCTGGCCCCAGCCCTGCAGCTGTGGCCTGCACAGGGCATGGCAGAGGGGCAGCAGAACCTCCCTGCCCCTGCTGCTGCCCACACTCTGCTCCATGCCCCCCAGGACCCCTTTGGCCTCCCCCAAGGCACCTTGCTGGCTGCTGGTCCCCTCCTTGCCCCCCAGCTCCTTCTCCTGGCAGCTGCTCCCCAGCAGCTCCCCCCTGCTCTGTGCTGCTGCAGGAGGTTGTCCCTGCCCAGGGGCAGGACCCTGCCCTTGCCGTGCTGGGGCCTTCAGCAGCTTCCTGCCAGCTCTCAGCCTGGCACGGAGGCCCTGTGGCAGCACCCAGGCTCCCCTGCAGCCCTGTGCTGTGCTGCGCTCAGCCCCCGGAGCAGGGCTGGGCCCTCCCAGGTGGGCACCGACCGTGAGGGCAGAGCTGAGCCGAGCAGCCCCAGCGGTGGGAGCAGAGGAGCAGACACGTGGTGGCACACCGGGCTGGCACACGGGGCTGGCACACGGGGGCTGGCATGCTGCCCACCCCAGCAGAGGGCTTGCAGGTCTCCATGGCAACCTCCCGGCGGGCTGCGGCCGCCGAGAAAAAGCCAATTCCGAGCTGATTGTCCTCCAGGAGCTGCCTCTGGAGACCTGCCCCTGAGCCAGGGCCACCCCTTGGGTCTCCTTCTGCAGCTCTTTTCCCTTTCCCTCCTGATTTTTCCCTCATCTTTTGTCCCCCCTGTCTCCAGTTTTCTCTTCTCTGTTGCCTTTCAGCTCGGGCTATGCCCTGCCCCCCACAGCCCTCACCCTGCCTGCTGGGCACCCCCGAAGGGAGCTTTGCCCTGGGGGCACCGAGGCTGGCAGTGGGGTGGAGGTCGGGGGGGAGGTGGGGTCTTGGGCTGGGTCTGGCCAACCACGGCCCAGCCCTGCTGAAGGTCCAGGATCCTGCCAGGACTCTTCCCAGGTGATGGGAAGAGGGAAAATGTGGAGTGGTGGAGTCCACAGCAGCACAACTGTCCCGGGCAGGGCACCCCTGGGCTCCACTTCCCCATAGCTGGAGAATCCTGGAATCATTCTGGGGGGAAGAAAGGATCTTGGAGACCATGGAGGCCAAGCATGGCCTCAGCACTGCCCCAGCACCACCTCACCATAGCCCTCAGCACCACAGCTCCACACCTGCCAACCCCCTCCAGCCAGGGGCACTGCACCACTGCCCTGGGCAGCCTGGCACAGGCCTGGGCACCCCTCCAGGGGCACCACTTGGTGCTGAGGGCCAAGCTGAAGCTCCCCTGGCACAACCTGAGGCCATCTCCTCTTGGCCCAGCCCTCAGGAGCAGCCCTTGAGCCCCAGCTGGCTGCAAGCTGCTCTCAGGGAGCTGCAGAGAGCCACAAGGTCTCCCCTCAGCCTCCTCTGCTGCAGCCTCAACCCCCCCAGGGCCCTCAGCTGCTCCTCACAACTTCTCCACAGCCTTCTCCTCCTTCCCCACAGCCCTCCCCAGCTTCCTTGCCCTGCCCTGGCCCTGCCCCAGCCCTCAAGCTCCTTCTGGCACTCAGGAGCCCAACCCTGCCCCCAGCACTGCAGCTGTGGCCTCCCCAGTGCCCAGCCCAGGGGCACAAGCCCTGCCCTGCTCCTGCTGCCCACACCATTGCTGCTCCAGCCCAGGCTGCTGCTGCCCTCCTTGCCCCCCTGGGCACCCCCTGGCTCCTCTCCAGCTGCTGCCATTCCCCAGCACCCTCAGGCCCTTTCCTGCGGGGTGCTTTGCAGCCTCTCTGCCCCCAGCCTACAGCCTCCAGGGGGTTGTTGCTGCTCCTCTAGGCAGGGGCTGGCTGCAGGCTGCTCCCTGAGTGGTGCTGAGTCACCCCCCCAGGTGTGGCTGTGTCCCAAGCTGCAGGCACAGCCCCAGGGCTCTCATCCTGCTCCCTCAGCACTGTTCCTAGCCATGGGAAGGGATGGGGCTGGGATGTCTCCTGCTGCCCACCCCCAGGAGCAGCACCAGGGGGGGGCCAGGATGATGCTGGTGGAGAGAAGCTGGAACTGGAGTGGGCTCCATGGAGACAGACAAACACCAGTGTCTCCCCAGCAGCCCCCAGCAGCTCCCAGCAGCCCTTCTGCAGCCCCCCAGCACCTCCCAGCAGCTGCCCAGCAGCCAGCAAGGTGCCCTGGGGGAGGCCAAAGGGGTCCGGGGGGGGCATGGAGCAGAGTGTGGGCAGCAGCAGGGGCAGGGAGGTTCTGCTGCCCCTCTGCCATGCCCTGGGCGGGGGCACAGCTGCAGGGCTGGGGGCAGGGCTGGGCTGCCCAGGTCAGAGCCTGGGAAGTGCTGGAGAGAGTCCAGAGGAGGCTGGGGAGAGGCTGAGGAGCAGAGGAGGACAACAAAGGTGGGGAAGGGTCTGGAGGAGGAGGGGAAGGGTCTGGAGGAGGAGGGGAAGGGTCTGGAGGAGGAAGGGAAGGGTCTGGAGGAGGAGGGGAAGGGTCTGGAGGAGGAGGGGAAGGGTCTGGAGGAGGAGAGGAAGGGTCTGGAGGAGGAGGGGAAGGGTCTGGAGGAGGAGGGGAAGGGTCTGGGGAAGTTGTGAGGAGCAGCTGAGGGCCCTAGGGGGTTGCAGCCTGACCCAGAGGAGGTTGACCCTGCTGAGTGCAGGGGCTTGGACTGGAGGAGCTTTGGAGCTCCCTTCCTGCCTGGACCATTCTGTGATTCCCTGATCCCAGACACCCAGACCCCCTCTAGGGGCCTGAGCCAGGCCTGGGTGAAGCCAAAGCTCTGGAGGGGGGGATGGGGAGGGGGTTGGTGGTCTCCCCATCAGTTGTCTCCACTCCCACCCCTAGCAGCCTCTGCAGCTCGGTGGGTGGCAGCCTGCAGGTGATTGGCAGCCCCCTCCCACGCCTGACTCACTGCCTGCCCCACCCCCACCCCCGGCTGGCTGCTCAGCAGGATGGGGAGGTGCTGCTGGAACCACCCCCACCCCCAACCCCCACCCCCCCCAGGGCTACCTCAGCTCAGCAGGAGAGGATCCAGCCCTGAGGTTGCCTCTTGTTGCCCACTCAGCCCCCTGCAGCCCAAGGATCCCTGGATCCCTGCATCCCAAGGATCCCTCCCTCCCTGGATCCCTCCATCCCTCTGTTCCTGTCAGCATCCATTCATTCTTGCATCCCTGTGTTCCCATCTCTCTGCATCCCTGGATCCCTGAATCCCTCCATCCCTGCATCTCTCCATCCCTGCATCCCTCCTTCCCTGTGTTCCCATCTCTCTGCATCCCTGAATCCTTGCATTCCTCCTTCCCTGTGTTCCCATCTCTCTGCATCCCTCCATCCCTCTGTTCCTGACTCCCTGCATCCATTCATCCCTGGATCCCTGAATCCCTGCATCCCTTTGCTCCTGTCTCTCTGCATCCCTATATCCTTGTCTCCCTGCATCCATTCATCCCTGGATCCCTGAATCCCTGCATCCCTTTGCTCCTGTCTCTCTGCATCCCTATATCCTTGTCTCCCTGCATCCCTGGATCCCTGAATCCTTGCATCCCTGTGTCCCTGACCTCCTGCATCCACATTCCTCCATCCCTGTATCCCTATGACTCCATCTCTGTGTTCCTATATTGCTGTATCCCTACATCCCTGCATCCCTACATCCCTGCAGCCTTGTCCCTGCATTCATACATCCCTAAATCCCTTCATCCTTGCCCCCATCCCTACATCCCTGCAATCCTGCATCCCTGTGTCCCTGCATCTCTGCATCCCTTCATTCCTCTATTTCTGTATCCCTAAATCCCTGCATCATTTCATCCCTCCATCCATACATTCCTATATCCCTCCATCCCTAGATCCCTGCACCCCCTACTTCCCTCCATCCCTGTATCCCTGCATCCTTGTGTCCCTACCTCTCTTCATCCCTATATCCCTCCATCCCTGCATCCCTGTATCCTTGTGTCCCTACATCCCTATATCCCTGCATCCCCACATCCCTGCATCCCTGGATCCCTGCATCCCTGGATCTCTACATCCCTATGTCCCTACAAGCCTGTGTCCCTTTATCCCTGCATCCCTGTATCCCATCCCTGTATCCCTACATCCATCCATCTTTGTATCCCTGTGTCCCTCCATCCCTGTGTCCCTCCATCCCCATATCTCTCCATTCCTCCACCCCTGTATCCCCCCAGCCCTATATCCCTGTGTCACTCCATCCCTATATTCCTGTATCCCTCCATCCCTGTATCCCAGTATCCCTCCATCTCTGCATCCCTCCATCCCCCCATCCCTGTATCCCTCCACCCCTGGAGCCTTGTGTCCCTATATTCCTGTATCCTTCCATCTCTCCATTCCTATATCCCTCTATCTCTCTGTCCCTGTATCCCTCCATCCCTATATCCCTCCATCCCTATATCCCTGTATCCCTCCATCCCTACATCCCTCCATCCCTGTACCCCTCTATCCCTATATCCCTCTATCCCTCAATCCCTATATCCCTCCACCCCTGTATCCTTCCATCCCCCCATCTCTCCAACCCCTGCTCCATCTTCTCCCACCCCCAGGACCTCCCTCCCACTGCACCCAGCCCCCTCCCCCCCAGGCCTCATTGTGTCCCCCCCCCTTGCCCCTCCCCCTGCCCCCTGCCACCAGCAGGACCTGGACACCTCCAAACCATTTCCCCAAGACCTTTAATTCCATTGGGAAGCAGCAGTGGGAAGCAGGGAGCAGCTCCTGCCACCCCCTCCCCTGCCCCTTCCCCTTCGGCAGAGGCTGGGGCTGGGGTGGGGGTCCCAGAGCTGTGCCCCCTCCCCACTCTGGGGGAGGGATGAAGAAGTTCTCAAAGCCCTGGAGGAGACCCCCCCAAAGGTGGGGGGAGGGCCACCAAGGAGTGATGGCAACACCAGGAGCTTGGAGCATCCCATGGGATGGGTTCGTCCCACCTGGTCCTGGCTGTGAGAGGAGATGTCTAAGAAGAAGGAGGAAGAGGAAGAGCAGGAACCTTCCTCCTATGGCTGGCCCTGCTTGCCTGGCCAGGGTCTGGCATCTCCACTTGGAAGAGCTGGGCCTTGGTTGGGCTGGAGGTGCCCATTAGTTGGGTTGAGTTGCCCATTGGTTGAGGTGCCCATTGGTAGAGTTGCCTGGAGGTGTCCAGTTGGAGGTGCCCAATGGTTGGGTTGAGTTGCCCATTGGTTGGGTTGAGTTGCCCATTGGTTGGGTTGTAGGTGCCCATTGGTTGAGCTGGAGTTGCCCATTGGTTGGGTTGTAGGTGCCCATTGGTTGGGTTGGAGTTGCCCATTGGTTGGGTTGTAGGTGCCCATTGGTTGAGCTGGAGTTGCCCACTGGTTGGGTTGCCCATTGGCTGGGTTGAGTTGCCCATTGGTCTGGTCGGAGGTGTCCAGTTGGTTGGGTTGAGTTGTCCATTGTTTGGGTTGGAGGTGCCCAATTGGAGGTGCCCATTGGTTGGCTTGAGTTGCCCATTGGTTGGGTTGAGTTGCCCATTGGTTGGGTTGGAGGTGCCCACTGGTTGAGTTGAGGTGCCCATTGGTTAGGTTTTAGGTGCCCACTGGTTGAGTTGAGTTGCCCATTGGTTGGGTTGGAGTTGCCCATTGGTTGAGGTACCCATTGGTAGAGTTGCCCGGAGGTGTCCAATTGGAGGTGCCCATTGGTTGGGTAGTTGGGTTGGAGGTGCCCAGTTGGTTGGGTTGGAGGTGCCCAATTGGAGGTGCCCATTGGTTGGGTTGGAGGTGCCCATTGGTTGAATTGAGTTCCCCATTCGTTGGGTTGAGTTGCCCACTGGTTGAGTTGAGTTGCCCATTGGTTGGGTTGGAGTTGCCCATCGTTGAGATGGAGGTGCCCATTGGTTGGGTTTTAGGTGCCCAGTTGGTAGGGTTGGAGGTGCCCAGTTGGAGGTGCCCATTGGTTGAGTTGAGTTGCCCATTGGTTGGGTTGGAGGTGCCCAGTTGGTTGGGTTGGAGTTGCCCAGTTGGCTGTGCCCAGTGGTTGGGTTGGAGGTGCCCAGCTGGATGTGCCCAGTTGGTAGGGCAGGAGGTGCCCATCAGTCCCCAAATGCTGCTGGGCTGTGCCCCCCTTGGCTGGCCCTGGCTAGCATCTCCCCTCCTGCTTGACCCTAGGTCACCACTGGGGTTTGGTGAGAAGCTCCAGAGCCTGGTGGGGATGCCCCAGGAGATGCCAGGGGTGCAGGGCTGGCACTGGCTGCCCTGCCTGGGGGTGGACCTGTGGCTGAGTGGAGAGCAAAGAGGTGGCCAAGGAGTGGAGGTTGGCACCTCTGCTGTGCCCAGGTGGAGGTGGCCATGGGGACCTTCACCCCCCAGCTGCTGCAGGGGGGGTTGGGGTGGGGGACACTCACCTGGCACTCTCCAGCCTCCACCTCAGATGTTCCTCAGGAGCTGGGGGCAGAGTGGTCCTCACTTAGACCTCCTCCAGCTCTGGATGGCACCACCCTGGCCAGGGTGGGCATCAAGAACCCCAAGCAAGAGGAGCTACCACCTACCCTCATGCAGGGCCTTCTGCTGCCAGCCACCCAGCAGGTGGCACCCAGCAGGTGGCACCACCCTTGGAGCTCCAAGGTGCTGCTCCCTTGGCCCTGGGCCCAGCAGCTCCCAGCACCTCCCAGCAGCCCCCAGCAGCTCCCCACAGCTCCCAACAGCTCCCCACAGCTCCTCACAGCTCCCCACAGCTCCCAGCAGCCCCCAACAGCTCCCAGCAGCCCCCAACAGCTCCCAGCACCTCCCAGCAGCCCCCAGCAGCTCCCCACAGCTCCCAGCAGCCCCCAACAGCTCCCCACAGCTCCCCACAGCTTCCAGCAGCCCCCAACAGCTCCCAGCACCTCCCAGCAGCTCCCCAGCAGCTCCCAGCAGCCCCCAGCAGCTCCCCACAGCTCCCCAGCAGCTCCCCAGCACCTCCCCACAGCTCCCAGCAGCTCCCCAGCAGCTCCCAGCAGCTCCCCAGCACCTCCCCACAGCTCCCAGCATCTCCCCAGCAGCTCCCAGCATCTCCCCAGCAGCTCCCCACAGCTCCCAGCAGCTCCCCAGCAGCTCCCCACAGCTTCCCAGCAGCTCCCCAGCAGCTCCCAGCACCTCCCCAGCACCCCCAGTCCCCCCAGCACTCACAGTCAGGGGCTGTGGGGCCATGGCACCCATCCTGCTCTCAGGTCACTCTCAGAGCCCCGCAGAGGGATCAGGGGGAGGGTCCCCAGCCTGGAGTCCTGCTGGCACCTTGGGGTCCTCACCTTGCAGCTCTCTGAGGGCCACAGAGCTCCCCCATGCTGTGAGGAGGGGAGACAAAGGGATGGAGACTGCCCTGGGGGGTGCTGGGAGCTGCTGGGAGCTGCTGGGAGGTGCTGGGGCCATGGGGAGGTGGTGCTGGGGAGCCATGGGGAGGTGGTGCTGGGGAGCCATGGGGAGGTGGTGCTGGGGAGCCATGGGGAGGTGGTGCTGGGGCCACGGGGAGGTGGTGCTGGGGCCATGGGGAGGTGGTGCTGGGGCCATGGGGTGGTGGTGCCGAGGGCCATGGGGAGGTGGTGCTGAGGGCCAGGGGGAGGTGGTGCTGAGGGCCATGGGGAGGTGGTGCTGAGGGCCAGGGGGAGGTGGTGCTGGGGCAGGGCTGGGGCCATGCTTGGTCTCCATCCCCTCCAAGCTCTTCTCCTTCCATGCTTTCTGTTCCTCTCCTCCCAGTTGGGGGTTGGGGTCCCTTGCCCCCTACCCCCCAGTGGCTTCCTGCCAGCCAAGGCTCTCTCCAGGCTGGCACCCCCGGAGGTGACCTCCCCCTGCCCATGCCAACCCTTGCCCCCTGCCCTCTCCTGCTACCTGCACCTGCAGGAAGGTTGCAAACCACTCCCTGAGCTCAGCCTGGGTGTCACAGCAGAGGTACCTGTGGGGACACAGGGCAGGGGTCACCAGCCAGGGGGGGACAACGGGGACCCCCAACCCCTGCAGGACCTCCTGGAGGTGGAGATGGACCTTGGGGGGCAGAGGGGACAATGAGGTTCCCATGCTGGGGACCCCCAACCCCTGCAGGACCTCCTGGAGGTGGAGATGGACCTTGAGGGACCCCAGTGGTGACCAAAGGGGACACAGAGGTGGCCCAGCCACCTTCCCCCTATGTGTCCACATCCACCTGTCCCTGGGGTGGGGCTGTCCTTGGGGTCCCCAGGTCCCCCCCAGGCCCTTCCCTCACCATTGCTGCTTCTCATGCTTCTCGTTCTCACAGCAGACAGTGAAGCCCCAGCTGGCAGGGGGCAAGGGGCAGGTCAAGGTCACACCGAGGTGACACTCCCACAGCCACGCCCCCATGGTCACATCCCCATGGTCACACTCCAGGCTGTGAGGCTGCTCTGACATCTGCTGGCCAACACTGGCCCTGTCCCCATCCGTGTCTCCACCCCTGTCCCCATCACTATCCTGATCCATCTCTATCCTTGTCCACATCCCTGTCCCTGTTTCCATCTGTCCCCATCCCTGTCCCCGTCCCCACCTCAATGCGTCTCCATCCCTGTCCCCATGACCATCCTGATCCATCTCTATCCTTGTCCACATCCCTGTCCCTATTCCCACCTGTCTCCATCCCTGTCCCTGCCCTCATCCCCACCACCACCACCTCAATGCATCTCCACCCCTGTCCC
>NW_026539234.1:0-96794 GCF_027791375.1 Indicator indicator
TTTTTTTCTTCTTGTTCCTGTGCGCAGTGGGCTGGTAGGGTGGTTCGTGGTCTTTGCGGGGGAGGAGACTGGGTTGTGTACAGGGGGGGGGGTGGGGGGGGGGGGGGTGGGGGGGGTGGGGGGGGGGAAGGGGGGGGGGGGTGGGGGGGGGGGGGGGGGGGCTGGGGGGGGGGGGTGGGGGAAGGGGCAGGGGGGGGTGGGGGGGGGGGTAGAGTGGGGGGGGGGGGGGGGGGGGGGGGTGGGGGGCTGGTGAGTGGGGTGAGGCGTGGGGGGGGGTGGGGGGGGGGGGGAGGATGGGGGTGGGGGGAGGGGGGTGGGGGGGTGGTAGAGGGGAGGGTTGGGGGGGGGGAGGGGGGGGGGGGGCGGGGTGGGGGGGGGGGGGCGGTGGGGGTGGGGGGGAGGGACGGGGGCGGGGGGGGTGTGGGGGGGGGGGGGGGGGGGGGGTGGGGGTGGGGGGGGGGGGGGGGGGGGGGGGGCGGGTGGGGGGGGGGGGGGGGGGGGGGGGGTGGGGGTGGGGGGGGGGGGGGGTTGGGGAGTGGGGGGGTGGGGGAGGAGGGGGGAGGGGGGGGGGGGTGGGGGGGTGAGGGGGGGGTGGAGGGGGGTGGGGGGGGGTGTTGGGAGGGGGGGGGGGGGGGGGGTGGGGAGGAGGGTTGGGGGGGGGGGGGGGGGGGTTGGAGGGGGAGGGCGGGGGGTGGGGGGGGGGGGGGGTGGGGGGGGGGGGGGGGGGGAGGGAGGGGAAGGGGGGTGGTTTGTTGTATGTGGGTGGTGGCGTTTGTAGGCGAGGTAGTTCACGGGTTTTTTTTGTTGGTCCTTCTTTGTGTTGGGTTCTTGGTTTTTTTTCCTCGTTTGTCTGCCGCTTCTGTCTCTCCTCCTTGTGTTTTTTGTCATTTCCCGGTTTGTTCTCTACTTTTTATGGCCTCGGTTTTTTCGTTTAGAGAGATCTTCCAGCAGATACAAGCCTGGAAGATGCTTCTCTTGCAAAATTACTGCAAACCCCGACCCCGACCCCCGACCCCCCAGGCACAGCCAAGCTCCTGGGGTGCTTCCTCCTCATTTTTTCTTCCCTCCTCCTCGAAAAAAAAAAAACCAAAACACGGGAGAAAAAAAAAAAAAAAAAAAAAAAAGAAACCTGAGGGGTTTGTGCCTTTCCCCTCCCCTCTCCCCACACCACCTCCCCCTCCCCAGTGCCAGGAACGTCCCTGAGGGCACCTGGCTGGGAGTGGCTGGTGGCAGAAGCTCAGCCGGCTGAAATCTGCTGCTGCTGCTCACAGGGAGCTGAGGAAGGAGGAGTCAGGAGCGCAGTGCCGAGCCCCCTCCGGCCCCCAGCTCCTCCACCTGCCCCTGCCGAGCCCTGCAGAAACGCCTGGGGCTCATCCCCAGGAAGAGCAAAGGCAGCAGGGGACAGCAGCCAAGGTCGGCCGGCAGCGATGCCTGACCTTGAAGTGTGGCCACAGCAGCGCTGGGGGAGGAAGAGGAGGAGAAGGAGGAGGAGGAGGAGCAGGGGATGACATTGAGTACTTCACCCTGCCAGGCAACAAAGCAACTGCTGGTGAGGTGCTGCCAGGGGTCCCCGAGCCCCTGGGTGCTGCTGCCAGGGGTCCCCCAGCCCCTGGGTGCTGCTGCCAGGGGTCCCCCAGCCCCTGGGTGATGCTGCCAGGGGTCCCCCAGCCCTTAGGTGCTGCTGCCAGGGGTCCCCCACCTCCTGGGTGGTACTGCCAAGGGTCCCCCAGTCCCTGGGTGCTGCTGCCAGGGGTCCCCCAGTCCCTGGGTGGTACTGCCAGGGGTCCCCCAGTCCCTGGGTGCTGCTGCCAGGGGTCCCCCAGTCCCTGGGAGGTGCTGCCAGGGGTCCCCCAGCCCCTGGGAGGTGCTGCCAGGGGTCCCCCAGCCCCTGGGAGGTGCTGCCAGGAGTCCCCCAGCCCTTGGGTGGTACTGCCAAGGGTCCCCCAGTCCCTGGGTGCTGCTGCCAGGGGTCCCTCAGTCCCTGGGAGGTGCTGCCAGGAGTCCCCCAGCCCTTGGGTGGTACTGCCAAGGGTCTCCCAGCCCTTGGGTGCTGCTGCCAGGGGTCCCTCAGTCCCTGGGAGGTGCTGCCAGGAGTCCCCCAGCCCTTGGGTGGTGCTGCCAGGGCTCCCCCAGCCCCTGGGTGGTGCTGCCAGGAGTCCCCCAGCCCTTGGGTGGTACTGCCAGGGCTCCCCCAGCCCCTGGGAGGTGCTGCCAGGAGTCCCCCAGCCCTTGGGTGGTACTGCCAGGAGTCCCCCCCAGGCCTTTGTGTGGGCTGCAAGAGCAGAGAGATCTTGGTGGAAGAAAGCAAACTCCAAAGCTTCCTCCCTCTTGCCAGCAGCCTCCCAGGCACCCAGAGGCTGGCACCCAAGCACCCAAGGTGAGAGAGCAGAGGATGAAGGCAGAGGTGATGATGGCCAGCACAGGGCAGGGCTGCCCCTTCCCCTCCCCCAGCTCCCAGCAGCCCAAAGCACAGCCCCAGAGCTCCCCCCACACATCACACTCAAGGTGGTCTCTGGGCTCTGTCCCTTCCCAAAGCCTCTTCCTCCAACAGCTCCCCCTCCTGGGGTGCAGAGCCCAGCTTTGGGGAGCAGCATCCCTGCTCCTGAGGCCCCACCCTGAGCTCACCTCCTGCCCCTCAGCCTGGGATAAGCCTGGGATGAGGGGACTGGGAGAGGAGGGAGGAGCTGGAAGGGGGAATTGGTGCTGGGCGAATGGATGGACATGGAGGAGGTGAGGAGCTTGGCAGGGCCCCCAGCAAGAGGCTCTGCTCAGTAGGAGGGATGAGGTTTGCTCAGCAGCTCTCAGGTGAGGAGGAGGAGGAGGCTGGAAATCAGAGCAAGCCTCAGCTCTGTGCCTGGCAGCAGGATGGAGCTCCACAGGTGGCTTCCAAACCCAGGCTCCTCTCTGCCCTTCTCTAAAGCAGCAGGGTGAGGCTGGAGGGGTCTAGAGGAGACCAGGGTGGTGGTGGTGGAGGTTTAGAGGAGACCAGCAGGGTGGTGGAGGTCTAGAGGAGGCCAGGGGTGGTGGTAGTGGAGGTCTAGAGGAGATCAGGGGTGGTGGAGGTCTAGAGGAGGCCAGGAGGAGTGGTGGAGGTCTAGAGGAGACCAGGGGGGTGGTGGTGGTCTAGAGGAGACCAGGGGTGGTAGTGGTGGTCTAGAGGAGATCAGGGGGGTGGTGATGGTCTAGAGGAGACCAGGGGTGGTGGTGGTGGTCTAGAGGAGATCAGGGGTGGTGGTGGTGGTCTAGAGGAGATCAGGGGTGGTGGTGGTGGTCTAGAGGAGATCAGGAGTGGTGGTGGTGGTCTAGAGGAGATCAGGGGTGGTGGTGGTGGTCTAGAGGAGACCAGGAGGGTGGTGGAGGTCTAAAGGAGATCAGGGGTGGTGGTGATGGTCTAGAGATCAGGGGTGGTGGTGGTGGTCTAAAGGAGATCAGGGGTGGTGGTGGTGGTCTAGAGATCAGGGGTGGTGGTGGTGGTCTAAAGGAGATCAGGGGTGGTGGTGATGGTCTAGAGATCAGGGGTGGTGGTGGTGGTCTAAAGGAGATCAGGGGTGGTGGTGATGGTCTAGAGACCAGGGGTGATGATGGTGGAGGTCTAAAGGAGACCAGGAGGGTGGTGGTGATGGTCTAGAGGAGACCAGGAGGGGTGGGGGTGGTCTCCATGAGGCCAGGGTGGGGGTGGGGGTGGTCTCCATGAGGCCAGGCTTCAGTCCTGTGAGACAACAGCTTCGTAGCTGCACAACAACTCAATCCAGAGGGGCAAGGAAGCCTCCTCAGGAGCTCCAAACTGAGCTGAGCTGCAAACAAACTTCCTCTTGGCATGGCAAAGCTCAAGAAAGAAAAAAAAAAAAAACCCAACCACAACACCACCAAACCCCCCAAGGTGCCAGTCCCCAGGGCCTGGCATGGAGACAGAGATGAGGCAAGGCTGGAGGAGGACTTCATGCAGAGAGAAGCAGGAAAAAAGCAGAAGGTACTGACCTTGAAGCTCCAGTAGTTGGGTTGCTAACAACAAACAAAAAAGCAACAACAAAACAAATAAAAAACCCAACAAAACAGACAAAACACAAAAAAAAAATCAAAAAAAAAAAAAAACAAAAAAACACAACAAAACAAACAAAACAAACAAAAACAAAACCAACAAAACCAAAACAAAAACCAACAAAAAACAAAACCAAAACAAAACAAAACAGAACAAAACAAAACAAACCAAAACAAACCAAAACAAAACAAACCAAACAAAACAAAACAAAACCAAAATCAAACAACACAAACCAAAACAAAACACAAACAAAACAAAACAAACAAATCCAAAATCAAACCAAACCAAATCAAAATCAAACAAAAAACAAAATCAAAACAAACAAAATCCAAAACAAACCAAAACAAACAAAACAACAAAACCAAATCAAACCAAAACCAAACCAAAAAAACCAAAAACAAACCAAACCAAATCAAACAAACCAAAAAAATCAAACACAAAACCAAACCAAAAACAAACCAAAACCAAACAAAACCAAAACAAACCAACACAAACCAAAACAAACCAAACAAAATCAAACCAAACCAAAATCAAACCAAAAACCAAAATCAAAATCAAATCCAAATCCAAAATCAAACCAAACCAGAATCAAAATCAAACCAAAACCAAACCAAATCCAAACCCAAAATCAAACCAAACCCAGAATCAAACCAAACCAGAATGAAAATCAAACCAAAACCAAACCAAAATCAAACCAAAACCAAAACCAAAGCAAAACCAAAATCAAACCAACCCCAAACCAAAACCAAACCAAATCCAAACAGAAAAATCAAACCAAAACCAAATCAAACCAAAACCAAACCAAATCCAAACCCAAAATCAAACCAAACCCAGAATCAAACCAAACCAGAATGAAAATCAAACCAAAACCAAACCAAAACCAAAATCAAACCAACCCCAAACCAAAACCAAACCAGAATCAAAATCAAACCAAACCAAAACCAAAATCAAAATCAAATCCAAATCCAAAATCAAACCAAAAGCAAAAGCAAACCAGAATCAAAGCAAAACCAAACCGAAACCAAAATAAAACCAAATCCAAAGCAATACCAAAACCAAATTCAAACCAAACAAAAAATAAAACCAAAACCAAAACCAAACCAAAACCAAGTTCAAACCAAATCCAAACCAAAAAGAACAAAAAGAACAACAAAAGCAAAGGGAAGAACAACAGAAGCAAACCATTAGGATTCCACTTGGACTTGTGGCTTCCTCTTAGAGCTGTTGACCTCCAGCTGCTGCTTTGCTTCTGCTTCCAGCCCCCTCCCATCAGGGCTGCTTGAGCTTCCTGCTGCTTCTAAGGGGCTTGGGGGAGGCAGGGGGGGGTTGGAAGGAGGACCATGCAGGGCTGGGGCTGCTCAGGGGGCAGGGGAAAGGAAGCAGAGGGAAGCCAGGAGCAGGGTGGCAGCCAAGGTATCCCTGCTGGAGTCAGCAGGGTGATGCCCACAGCATCCTGAGCCATCCTGGCCAAGCTGCTGCCCTGGGGGACTCGGTGGTGGGTGGGAGATGTGAGGTGGGATCTTCCCTGCTCTTTGCTCCTGCTCCCTCCCCTCTGCTGCCTCTCCACAGGTGTCAAATTGAGCTGCTCCAACCGGTGGCAGGAGCTGGCACAGCTGCCAGCCCAGCAAGCAGGAGGAGAGCTCAGGAGCCCTCCCCTCCAGAGCCAGCCTCTGATGAATCACCACTGGGAGATGGCACCAGGAGGGCTGAGGATGCTCTGAGTTTGGACATGGGGCTGGGACAGCCTGGATGGGGCTGTGGGGGGGTTGGAGCTTTGGGACCCCCTCCCAGGACAGCAGCAGGAGGCTTGGACAGCCTGGATGGGGCTGTGGGGGGGTTGGAGCTTTGAGACCCCCTCCCAGGACAGCAGCAGGAGGCTTGGACAGCCTGGATGGGGCTGTGGGGGGGTTGGAGCTTTGGGACCCCCTCCCAGGACAGCAGCAGGAGGCTTGGACAGCCTGGATGGGGCTGTGGGGGGGTTGGAGCTTTGGGACCCCCTCCCAGGGCATCAGCAGGAGGCTTGGACAGCCTGGATGGGGCTGTGGGGGGGTTGGAGCTTTGGGACCCCCTCCCAGGACAGCAGCAGGAGGCTTGGACAATCTGGATGGGGCTGTGGGGGGGTTGGAGCTTTGGGACTCCCTCCCAGGACAGCAGCAGGAGGCTTGGACAATCTGGATGGGGCTGTGGGGGGATTGGAGCTTTGGGACTCCCTCCAGGACAGCAGCAGGAGGCTTGGACAGCCTGGATGGGGCTGCAGGAGCTCAGCAAGCCCTCAGAGGACAATGTGGGGACCAAGAGCACAGCTGAGGGCTGAGCACCTCCAGCACATGGGATGGGGCCAGGCTCCCTCCCCACTGCAAACCCTTCAGAGCAGGCACAGCAGCACCACAAGCAGCTTCCTCCTCCCCCCTGGAGATGCAGCAGAGCATGCACCTGGCACAGCAAAACCTCACAAGCAGCTTCAGCTCCATGCCACCCTGGGCTGCCCAGCAGCACCCAAGCCTGGCTCAGGTACCCAGCAGGAGGGACCTTAGGGTGGGATCCACCTCCCTGGGAAGGGAAAAGTGTTTGGCTACCAGCAGGGTGGGGTAGGAGGAGTGGGGGGAGAGCAGCTTCTGTCCCAGCTGGGGGTGGTGTGGGGATCAAAGTCCTGACCTGCTCCTCCCTCCCCTCTCACACCCCCCCAGCACCTTGACTTGGTTTTCACAGCATTTATTTGCCCTGCAAAGCCCTAAGTTGGTGACTTAGAGGATGATTGTTCATCATCATCATCATCATCATCATCATGCCCTCTCCTTGGAGGTGTTCAAGGCCAGGCTGAGCAACCTGGGCTGGGAGGAGGTGTCCATGGCAGAGGGTTGGACCTGGATGATCTTCAAGGCCTCTTCCTACCCAACCCATTCTGTGATTCTATCATCATCATCATCACTTTGTTTTCAACTAGGGAGGAAGCTCCTACATGGAGCTCCCAGGCCCCAGCAGTCCCTGCAATGCCCTCAGGGCTGCCAGGGAGTCCCTGGCAGTGCTCAGGGAATGGAGGCAGAAGATGCAGTGACCACCAGGGAGTGTTTGTCCAAGGGGTTGAACAATCCTCTGCCAGATTCAGTGCTGAGACATTAACCCTGAGAAGCTCAAGGAAGGTCTCCTCCAGGTCTCCCAACACCAATTCCCTCCTCAGACCCAGCTCAAGGAAGGTCTCCCAACACCAATTCCCTCCTCAGACCCAGCTCAAGGAAGGTCTCCCAACACCAAGTCCCTCCTCAGACCCAGTCCAAGCAGCAGCAGGAAGCTCTCATCCCAGTTCAAGGCTCAGGTCACATCCATGCCCCAGAAGGCAGGAGCAGAGCCAACCCAAGGTGTGCCTCAATCAACCCCAAGTTGTTTGGAAAGCTGACTGGAGCCCAAGGAGTGCAGAGCTTCCACACCAGCCAAGCCTCAAGGCACAAAGGTCTTCTCCAAGGGCACAGCTGTGACTCAGAGGCAGCAGCAGAAGGGGCAAAGCAGAGCTGTGATCACCAGGCACTGTTAGGTACCAGGCAGCAGGATCCCAGAACCCCAGCCTGGTAGGGCTTGGAAGGGACCCTCTGGAGAGCATCCAGCCCAAGCCCCCTGCCAAGGGAGGGGCACCTAGAGAAGGTCACTCAGGGACACAGCCAGGTGGGATTGGAAGCTCTCCAGAGATGGAGACTCCAGCACCTCCCAGGGCAGCCTGCTCCAGGGCTCCAGCAGCCTTCAGTTCAAGAAGTTCCTCCTCATGTTCAGGTGGAACTTCTCCTGTGCCACTTTGTGCCCACTGCCCCTTGGCCTGGCACTGGGCACCACTGACAGCAGCCTGGCCCCATCCTCCTGCCCCCCACCCTTGAGGTATTGATCAGCATTGATCAGACCCCCCTCAGGCTGCTCTTCTCCACACTCCAGCCCCAAACTCTCTCAGCCTTTCCTCATCTCAGAGCTGCTGCAGTGCCCTCAGCATCTCTGCAGCCCTTTGCTGTCCCCTCTCCAGCAAGTCCCTGAGGTCCTTCTTGAACTGGGAAGCCCAGAACTGGTCCCAGGACTCCAGATGTGGCCTCCCCAGGGCTGAGTTGAGGAGCAGGAGAACCTCCCTCAGCCTGCTGGCCACACTCTCCTTGATGCACCCCAGGATGCCATTGACCTTCTTGGCCACCAGGGCCCACTGCTGGCTTGTGGGCATCCTGCTGCCCCCCACCCATCCCAGCAAGACAGTGAGCAAGGAGATGATGGAGGAAAGATGCTGGGACATGAGGTGTGGGGACACAAGGTGCCAGGGGCAAGATGCTGGCTGGAATATGTGGGGGAAAGATGCCAGGGCACAAGATACCAGGGACAAGGTGCTGAGGGCAAAGCACCAGGGACAAGACGCCAGAGTGAGACCCTGGGGTTGGGGCAGAATATCAGGGGGCAAGATGCTGGGGCAAAATGCCAGGCATAAGATGCCCAGGGCAAGATGCTGGGGCAAAAGGCAAGGCTGGCAGCCCCAGCACCCACACAGGGGGTACAGCACTGCTGGGTGCCAGGGCAAAGCACCCAACCCTGGGGCAGAAGGCGAGGCCGGGCTGGCTGCACAGCCTGCAGCAAGCTCCTGCAGGGCTGGAGGAGCTGCAGGAAGCATCTCTCTGTCTCTGGGAGGTGAGCAGGATTGCATCAGCCTCTGAAGGGTTGGACATGCCCTGCCTGGCTGCTGGCACAGCTCAGAGTGAAGCTTGCAGAGGGCAGCAGTTCTGGAACCCTGCTTCTGCTCACAGCACTCAGCACAGCTCTGCCTCAGACTCGGGTGGATGCCAGCTCCCAGCCAAGGCTACACAGGAGGGAGATCAGGAAGTCCTTCATCCCCTTCCATCATCACACTCACCCCACCTAGCAGCTGGTTCTTCCCCCCCAGTACACCTGAAGGGACCCTGGGGGCATCACTTGATGGAATCCCAGCGTGGGTTGGGCTGGAAGAGACCTTCAAGATCAGCCAATTCCAACCCCCCTGCCATGGGCAGAGACACCTCCCCCTGAACCAGATGGCTCAAAGCCTCACCCAGTCTGGTCTGAAACACTTCCAGGGATGAGGTGTCCACAACTCCTCTGGGCAACCCCTTCCAGTGTCTCTGCAGCCTCAGAGTAAAGAACTTCCTCCTGAAGCCCAACCTAAACCTCCCCTCCTCTAGCTCCAAACCCCTGCCCCTTGTCCTATCAGCCCTCACCCATTTCAAACCCACACCAGCAAGTCCTTCATCCCCTTCCATCACCACACTCACCCCTGCAGGTGGCTGCTCCTCCCCACCAGCACACCCAGAGCCCCCCAGCCTGAGGAGCCCCTGCTCCCTGGGGGGCATCATTGCAAACCCACACAACGAAATCAGGAGCAGGTTGCCTGGGGAGGGGGTGGTGGAAGCCTCATCCCTGGAGGGTTTTAAGGCCAGGCTGGAGGTGACTCTGAGCAACCTGAGCTGGTGGGAGGTGTCCCTGCCCATGGCAGGGGGGTTGGAACTGGCTGAGCCTTGAGGTCCCTTCCAACCCTGACAGCTCTGTGATTCTAAATCCTTCCTCCCCTTTCCACCCCCAGCTCCAACCCATCCAAGTAGCTGCTCCTCCCCCCCCCAGCACACCCAGACCCCCCAGCCCAAGATCCCCCTGGGGGTATGGTTATGCTGCCTTCACCCTCCCCCCTGACCTCCTTTGGCAGAGCTCTGAGTGGCTGCACTGAGCCTCCCCAACTGGGAGCAGAGATTTCAGCCAAACACTCCCAAAGTCATGACCAGACCCCAGGGTTTTTTTTTTTTTCTTTCCCAGTCTGTGATGGGAGAGGATGCTCCTGGGTTTCTTTTTTATTTCTTTCTTCCCTCTTGTGGATTTTTCTTCCTCTTTCCCCCTTCCAAGTCCATTATTATTTTGCTGTTGAAGAGCCTCAGTCATTTCTTTTTCCTCTTCCTTTTGCTCACACCCTGCTATTGCTGATCCTATCTCCTGCCAGCCCTTGCTGGGTGCTTTACTTATTATTTTAGGATGAGTGGACAAAGCTCAGCACCAAACCCATAAATTACCTTCCCCCCACCATGCACAACCACTCCACATCAAACTGCTGCTGAGCTTCTCTGATCCTCCCACCCCCTAGCCCCAAGCACAGTGAGAGGGCATCAGGAATGTTCTAGAAGCCATCTGAGCTGGCTAGCATGAGCCAGAGCATGGCACAGGACCCACCTTCTGCCAGCCTCTTGGACTTCATCCTAGCAAAGCCTTTTTGCTGGTAGCCCCAGGAGTGATGTGGGACCCCCCAACCCCCCAGCGTGGCCATGGGAGGTGAGGGTCAAGGTCTTCTCTCAAGGAACAAGGGAGAGGAGGAGAGGAAATGGCCTCAAGTTGCTGCAGAGGAGGTTTAGGTTGGACACCAGAAGCAACTTCTTCCCTGGAAGGGTTCTCCAAGCCTGGCACAGGCTGCCCAGGGCTGGTTGAATCCTCATCCCTGGAGGGGTTTCAGAGAGGCAGAGATGTGGTGCTGAGGGCCATGGCTTAGCCCCAGCCTTGGCAGAGCTAGAGGAGGGTTGGAGTGGATGATCCTGAAGGTCCTTTCCCTAGGCCAAACAATCCCAGGACTTTCTGACTCTCTGATTCCATCATCCCATGACTCTATGATTCCAGGTGGGATGGGGCCAGGAGCCATGCCAGCAGGCAGGACCATCCAGGGCTGACAATCTGCTGCTGTCTACCAGGGCCAAGTGGGCAACGGCCACCAGCACGGAGACCTTTCGGGGGGCTCCATCTGCTCCTTGCCGGCGCTGCTGCAGCGCCGGCTCCTGCCCAGCTCCCTCCTGCCGTCAGCTCTTCCTCCAGCCCCCTCCAAAAGCCCTTTGTGGAGGCTCCCTGCAGCCACTCAGAGCACAAAGGAGCTGAGTATGGGGGGGTGGGGGAGGGGGTGTGAAGGCAGCATGGCCGTGCCCCCGGGGAGCAGGGGCGCCGCAGGTGGGTGGAGGGTTCCTGAGGGCACTGGTGAGGGGAAGTCGCTACTGGCTGGGTTGGATCGGGTGGTGGGAGGGGGTGAAGGGTTTGCCTGCGTGGCTTTGAGATGATGCCTCCAGGGGCTCCTCAGGTTGGGGGTCTCTGGGTGTGCAGGTGGGGAAGGGGGAAGGGAAGGGGATGGAGGATTTGCTGATGGGGGTTTGAAATAGGGGAGGGGGGGATAGGGTGAAGGGTGGGGGGTAGGGTGAGGGGGACGGGTGAGGGGGGGTATGGGTGAGGGGACGGTGAGGGGACGGGGTGAGGGGGGACGGGGTGAGGGACGGGGTGGACGGGGTGAAGGGGGGTGAGGGGGACGGGGTGAAGGGGGGGACGGGGGGGTGAGGTGAGGGGTAGGGGGACGGGGTGAGGGGGACGGGGTGAGGGGGGACGGGGAGGGGTTGAGGGGGGTGGGAAGGGGATGGTGAGGGGGGGGTGAGGGGGTGAGGGGGGATAGGGTGAGGGGGGATAGGGTGAGGGCACAGGTACCCCTCTCTGGGGTGAGAAGGCAGTGAGAAGGGGACCAGAAGACAGCGAAAAGAGGACCAGAGCATCACAAGCAGCTCCCCCCAAAACCTGGGCTGGGGAGGGATGGAGGAAGGAGAAGCCCCAAGAGCTGTGCCCAGCTCCCTGGTGAGCATCTTGGCAGCCAGCCAGGCTGGCAAGGGTGGATTTGTAGAAAGAGAGGAGGGGAGAGGAGAGGTCCAAGGTAGAATTAACATATCGCTGGCTCTTCAAAAGCATCAAAGGGAGATAATGGTCTGAGAGAGGATTGGAAGCGAC
This sequence comes from Indicator indicator, assembly GCF_027791375.1. Lineage (NCBI taxonomy): Eukaryota > Metazoa > Chordata > Aves > Piciformes > Indicatoridae > Indicator > Indicator indicator. Next base: position 11,822 of record NW_026539234.1, read on the forward strand.
AGCCCCGTTCCGAGCCATAAAGCAGGCAGCTCCTTGCAGCGGAGCTGTGCGGAAGGGCTGAAGAATGACAAAGGCTGAGCTGATCATTACAATGAAAGTCATGACCGTGATGCTGCAAAACGATGGACTAACGAGGGCTGGGGGCTCCCCTCCCTCCCCACTCCCCCCCGAGCACAAACGCGGAGGAGCTGAAGCAAGCACGCAAGAGGAAAATGGGACCTGAGATGTTCCTGGGAGCCCCTGGCCATGAGGGACCCTGTGCGTGCATGAATGCTTGAGGAGCTCCAGAAGGGGGAGGTGAGAGGGGGGATGAGGAAGAGATTCTTAACAGTGAGGGTGAGGAGGCACAGGTGGCACAGGGAGGTTGTGGCTGTCCCCTCCCTGGGGGCGTTCCAAGCCAGGCTGGATGAGACCCTGAGCAACCTGAGCTGGTGGGAGGTTGGGGGGTTGGAACTGGGGGGGATCTTGAAGCTCCCTTCCAACTCAAACCGTTCCATGCCATCCCTGGAGGTGCTCCAGAAACCTGTGGCCATGGGCACCTGGGGCCACGGGGGGGTTGGGGTGATGGCCGGACTCAGGGAGCTCAGAGCTCTTTTCCAACCCAACCAATCCTCTGCTGCTCTAAGTGAGTCACCACCTTCACCCAGGGCAGACTTCCCCTGGCCAGCAATTAGGACACCGATCTGTTGGGTGATTAACAAGGAAAGGCTGAAATGAGTCCCACCAAGATGGGCAGCAGCAGCCCCAGCCGGCTGCAGGCACCGAAGGGAGGCACAGAGGCAGCTTCATCGACTTTGTAATTAAGTCCTTTTCAGGAGTTCCAGGTGCTGAGAGGCTTCCCCTCAGGCACAAAAAGTCTTGACAGACAACAAACAAACAAACAAAATCTCCTTGAACAATAACCAGGGCAAGGGAATTTAGTCTGCTCCTCCTGGTTCGGGTTGGTTGGGGCTGGGGACTGGGGGTGGCTTTTTGAGGGGTTTCAGCAGAGGAGAAAGTGGATGGGAGTGGAAAGGTCAACCTGAGAGGGTGGAGCAGAGGGTAAACAGCTGACAGGGGAAAGAAGAGCTGCTCTGACACCCGGGGCTGCAGGTGCTGTCAGCTGAGGTCTTCCAGTTCCTGCTGAAGGACCTCCTCCGAGGGCTCCCAGTTCTTAAGGACCTCATCAGAAGGCTCCCAGTTCTTAAGGACCTCCTCCGAGGGCTCCCAGTTCTTAAGGACCTCCTCTGAGGGCTCCCTGTTCTTCCTGAAGGACCTCTCAAACCTGAGCACCCCAGCACCTAAAGGACAGGTCAGGATCACTGGAGCTAGTTCCCATCTCAGCTCCTAAGGGGACTTGGTGGCTCACCCAGCCCAGAGCCCACCATGAAAAGAGCACCAAGACATCTGCTCTGCTGCTCTTCTTTCAGGCACAGCACCACAGAATGCCAGTCTGGAAGGGACCCCAAGGACCATCTGCTCCAACCCTTCCAGGTGAGAGTGGAGTTGAAATGAGCTGGCCCAGACCCAGCTGAGTCTCCAAACTGCCCAGGGGAGGGGACTCCACTGCTTCCACAGCCACCTCCAGGCAGGGGCTTGGGCCTTACCACACCTCCCTGCAGTTCCCCAGCCCAAAGAGGCTCTGATGGCCACCAAGAGATGCCACAGCAGGTTGTCACAGTGACCTGGTGACAAACAAGCAGACCCTTGGCCTGGCTGCACAGCTCCAGCTTTGCCTGCAGGACCTTCCACCTGCCCATGCACCAGCCATGAACCTCCCTCCAAGAGAGCCTCCTCAGCTCTCCCACAGCACCTCTGAGGCAGCCCAGGGGGCATCAGAGACCAAACACTTCTGGCCCTCAGTGGCTCTGTGCTCCTGACCCTCACTTAAACCCTCTCCTGATGCCACCACAAAGCAAATCAGCAATGTTGGTGCCCCCCTCCCCAAGCAGTGATGCAATGGGACCAAGGCTCTGCTGAGGACCACCCATGCCCTGCCTGCCTGGCTTTTGAGATCTCCTTTCTGTGCCCTCCACATGCAAGGTCAGAGACCCTTCTTGTGCTGTAGGACCCCTGAGGTCCAAGCCTGGTGCTCAGCACATCCCTCAGCCTGCTCATGACGGGGAGAGAGGGAGGGTCCTCTGCTCCTGCGCCAGGTTAAGATCTCCTCCACCTTCCATCCTGTTTCCAGGGCATGGAGAGGGCAGCCAGGGAGCAGGGCCAAAGGTTCTGGAGGGGGGAAGGCAGGGAAAGCTGGCAGAAGTTGGGCAGATCAGGTTGCAGAGTCGCTATGGCAACGGCACGGCGTAGGTGGACGACACAATAGGGACACGCAAGGTAAACTCGGCTGCGAGCAGGCAGCCAGCAGCCATCCACTCCCCACCACCCAGCCAGGGCCAGCACCCCATCCCCGAGAGCTTTGGGGTGACCTCCAGCCTCCATCAGGTGCCTCCAAGCCCAGGGAAGCTCATCCCTGCAGCAGATCCCTGAGGAACCCCATGCCAAAGGTAAGGAGGGCTGGATCCTCCCCGGGATCCCCTGGGACCTGCAGGTCTGCCAGCACCTCATGCATCTCCTACCAACCATCAACCATCTCCCCATGGAGCTACAGCAGCCAGGTCCCACCTGCTCCCACCACAGGGTCTCTGGGGGCTACCAACCCCATGGGATGCAGCTGGCACCACCCTGGCCCAGCCAGCAGCAAAGCTGAGGGGTGGGCAGAGGACACCAACATCCTGGTGGAGACCAATCTGTTCTCCTCCACTCCACTGCCAGCACCTCCAGAGCCAGGTCTGCAGGAGCAGCAGGGACAGAAGAGCTCTGCTGCAGCTTCCTTCCCCACTCAGTACCAGCCCAGCACCCTGGCACCAGGGGACACAGCAGCCCAAAGTCATCTCACGAGGACCTTCCAGGCCACAAGCAGGAGACAAATTTGGGTTAGGGAGAGCAGAAGGAGTCAGACTGGGGCTGGGGACATTGTTGTGTCCATGTGTGCCAGGGGGACAGCAATATTCATGCCCAGCCTGGGCTTGGTGGCACTGATGGCAACACCAGCAGCATGGTGAGGAAACTGGGGGGCACCTGGGAGAACAAGCATGGATCTGGGATGGAACCAGACCCAATGCCTGAGGGGAATCTCCCCACTGGACTGTACCACGAGCTCATGGGTGACCTCCCCAGGGCTACCAACACTGGCACCACTTCTCAGGGACTTCCAGACCTGCTTCCCCTCTCTGCTCTGTGCATAAAGCCCAAAGAGATGTGGGGTGACCCACAGACCTCTGGGTGAACTTCCAGCTCCCCTCCCAGGGAGATGATTCCCAGCCAAACCGTGGGGCCAGGGCACTTTGAAGCAGCCAGGAGTTGCATCCAGCAGAGGGAAAAAAACAAACCAGAAGCAGATCGATTGAGCCAGCCCTGGCTGCAGCCACAGGGACAGGGACACACGTGCCTGGTGTCACTGCTGACAGCCACAGGGAGTCCTCCCTGCCACCATTACAACCATCTGCAAAGGTTCACAACGTTCCCCACCTCTGGAGACCACCAGCAGCTCCTGGGAAGAGCAACCAAGCTCCTCCCCACCCCCTTAATTCCTTTTCCTGCTGCCCCAACGAGCTCCCTCCACCCAGTTCAGACAACATCCACAAACCAACCACCACCAACTGGCTTTGGAAAAGCAGTGTCCAGGTGACCCCCAACCTGCCTTATGTGGGGGGCCAGCCCCAGCCCGAACGAGCACCCTGTGAGGGCAGGATGGTGCCAACCTCACCTGGGCACCCCACCGTGTGCCCAGCTCCACCATCTCCCCTCCCATCATGGAGGTCCTGCTCCCCAGCAGGGCTGGGTACATGCCCGGGGGGGGTGGTCCTCATGGCACCAGGTCCCCACCCCCTCCCCATGGGAAGGATGCTTGGCCAAAAGAGCTGGGGGTGAGCCAAGCCCCCCAGGATGGCACTAAGATGCTGCATGCCCAGGCCACCATCTGCCCCTCTCTGTTTGCCCACAGCACAGGCCAAGGATGGGGAGGTTGGGGGGGAGGGGGTGTGGAAGAAGTGTCCCCTACAGATGGACAGGGACAGGGGTGGCACGAGAGGGCTGCCCGGGGCACCACCGGGGGCTTTGCACAGCTCCTTGTGCAGCCAGGGGGAGCAGAGGGAGCCTCCCCCCTCCCCAGGCTGCTGCACCAAAAGGCAAGGCAGAGAGGATGGCACCCACAAACTGCCAACCCTTCCCCCCTGCCAGCCTGGAAGTGAAGGGAACTCCCAGCAAAGGGGGAGGTAGAAGGGATAGGGGGGAAAGGGGGTGCTGGAGGGAAAGGGGAGATAGGGGGAAAGGAGATGGAGGGAGGCAGGGGGAGTTGAAGGGAGAACTGGAGGGGAAGGAGGGGACTGGAAAGGAGAACGTGAAGGAAAGGGGGGGCTGGAGGAAAATGCGGTGTTGGGAGAACTGGAGGAAAAAGGGGGATGGAGGAAAAGGGGGGACTGGAAATGAGAACTGGACGGAAAAGGGAGATGGAAAGCAAAGGGAGTTGGAGGGCATAGGAGGACGGAGCGAAAGGAAGAGGTTCTCGCGGCCACGGCAAGGGCACAATCGGGGGATATCGGTTGATGATGAAGGGAGGAGTGGGATCTTGGGGTGGAGGGGAAAGGGGACATTTAGGGAGGGAGATGCTGGGATGGAAGTGGAGTGGGTGGGAATAGCAGGAGAGCTGGGGAAGGGGAGACGGGTCACTGCAGCAGCGGGAGAAGGACGCCGGGAGACGGGAGGGGACCGCAGCGCCAGACCCGCAACCCCCCGAAGAGATGCTCCCCGCTCCACCCTACCGGACATGCCTCACCCCGGTACCTGCGGCAGGTGAGCTTGGCCCGGGCTCCGCAGCGCCGAGCGGCTCGGCTCGGCTCGGCTCGGCTCGGCCGGGCGGAGCCGCCACCTCCCGCCGCCGCCGCTGCGGCCGCCGCCGGCCCCGCGCTCCCGCCCCTGATAGGGGCGCGGTCACCATGGCAACCGCGACTCCACCTGCCGCCACCGCCGGCCGGCAGGGGGCGCTGCGCTGCCGGAGGGGGCGGGACCGCAGAGTGGGCGGAGTCCTGGCGCTGGGAGTGGCTTGTGTGGGTGGGGCTTCGGGGGGTGGGCGTGGTTGGCATTGCGGTCCGGGTGGGTCTGGGGATGCAGTGGGGCAAGGGGGCTGCAGTAGGGGTGCGATGGGACAGGGGTGGGTGCTGGGGGTGCAATGGGGCTGCGATGGGACAGGGGAGGGTGCAGGGGGTGCAATGGGGCAGGGGTGGGTGCTGGGGGTGCAATAGGGGTGCGATGGGACACAGGTGGGTGCAGTGGAGGTGTAGTGGGGCAAGGGTGGGTGCTGGGGGTGCAGTGGGGCAAGGGTGGGTGCTGGGGTTGCAATGGGGCTGCGATGGGGGTGCGATGGGACAGGGGTGGGTGCTGGGGGTGCAATAGGGGTGCAGTGGGGCAAGGGTGGGTGCTAGGGGTGCAGTGGGGCAAAGGGTGGGTGCTGGGGGTGCAATGGGGTTGCGATGGGACAGGGAGGGTGCAGGGGGTGCAATGGGGCAAGGGTGAGTGCAGGGGGTGCAGTAGGGGTGTGATGGGACAGGGGTGGGTGCTGGGGGTGCAACAGGGGTGTGATGGGACACAGGTGGGTGCAGTGGAGGTGTAGTGGGGCAAGGGTGGGTGCTTGGGGTGCAATGGGGCAGGGGTGGATGCTGGGGGTGCAGTAGGGGTGCAGTGGGGCAAAGGTGGGTGCTGGGGGTGCAACGGGGATGTGATGGGGCAGGAGTGGGTGCTGGGGGTGCAGTGGGGCAGGGGTGGATGCTGGGGGTGCAATGGGGCAGGGGTGGGTGCTGGGGGTGCAGTGGGGCAGGGGTGGGTGCTGGGGGTGCAGTGGAGCAGGGGTGGATGCTGGGGGTGCAATGGGGCAGGGGTGGATGCTGGGGGTGCAATGGGGCAGGGGTGGGTGCTGGGGGTGCAGTGGGGCAGGGGTGGATGCTGGGGGTGCAATGGGGCAGGGGTGGGTGCTGGGGGTGCAGTGGAGCAGGGGTGGATGCTGGGGGTGCAGTGGAGCAGGGGTGAGTGCTGGGGGTGCAGTGGAGCAGGGGTGGGTGCTGGGGGTGCAATGGGGCAGGGGTGGATGCTGGGGGTGCAGTGGAGCAGGGGTGGATGCTGGGGGTGCAGTGGAGCAGGGGTGGATGCTGGGGGTGCAGTGGAGCAGGGGTGGGTGCTGGGGGTGCAGTGGGGCAGGGGTGGATGCTGGGGGTGCAGTGGAGCAGGGGTGGATGCTGGGGGTGCAATGGGGCAGGGGTGGGTACTGGGGGTGCAATGGAGCAGGGGTGGGTGCTGGGGGTGCAGTGGGGCAGGGGTGGATGCTGGGGGTGCAATGGGGCAGGGGTGGATGCTGGGATAAACTGGGGTGCAGTGCAGTAGGGGTGGGTGTGGGGGCAATTTGGGGTGCAGCAGGGCAAGAGAGGGGATTTATCCTTCCCAGGGCAGGCTTGACCCCAAAAGCAACCTGACGTGCTCCTAGCAGCCACCTCACCCCAAGTCCCATTCCTCTCTAACATTCCCATTGAACTCCATCCCCCACCTGGGTTTTTAAATCAAGGAGCTGCTGCCTCGGACCTCTGCATGGATTTGCTGCCTTGGACCTCTCCCTGGATTTGCTGCCAGCCTGCTGGGTGTTGGTACAATTATTTGGAAGGTGGTTTGGGTTCTTCCTCCCCTCCTCCTGCCCTCCACTGTTTTAGACACTTCTGATTAAAATTAATATTTTCAGCACTCCCCAATCCCAGTACCACGAGCACCACAGCACTTTGCTGCCAGCTTTGCCATGCCAGGAAAAAAAAAAAAAAAGGAGGCATGTTGACATTCAGGAAGTGGTTTTATTCACCTCTGATTTTGCAAACTCCTTTGTCCCTCATTTTTTTTCTCCCTTTGGTCTTTTTTTTTGGTTTTTTTTTTTTTAATTCAAAACAAACCAGCCAAGCCTAGGATCTAAAGGGCCTGCCAGGCTCTCCTAGAACAGCTAAAAGCAAAGCTTCAAAGACATCAAGAGGAACCCAGAGTGTTGGATCCCAATGTCATTTAAAGGTTGGCACCTGAGCTTTCCACTGCTTCTAGTTGTAATTTATTTTTCCCCCCCTCCCCTGTTATTGTTTACTGCCTGCAGGGAAAATGAAAGGGAAAAAGGGGAGGGGGAGGGAAATAGAGGGGAAAAAAAATAGGATTTTTTTGAGGTTTGGGTTTTTTTTTCCTTTCCTCACCTCGTAAGTGATGCTTGTGGGATGCAGCTGTGGCCCTGCCCAGCACCCCGCCAGCAGCAGGGAGGGATGGAGGTCTTCACCCCTCTGTGAAGGCTACACTGGGTTTGACTGGTGCCAACAGATGCCCAGACCCACACCTCAAGCCCCACTGGGCACCCTGCCTGGGACAGGGAGGGCTGAGGATCCTCAACCCTCTGCAACCAAGCTCCAGAAAGTCAGACTGGGTTCAACCACTGCCAACAGATGCCAGGACACCACCTCCTTGCTCCAAATGGGCACACACAGAGCCCAGCACCTTGCCTGGGGCAGGGAGGGATTGGGATCCTCAACCCTCTGCAACCAAGCTCCAGAAAGTCAGACTGGGTTCAACCACTGCAAACAGATGCCAGGACACCACCTCCTTGATCCAACTGGGCACACACAGAGCCCAGCACCTTGCCTGGGGCAGGGAGGGATTGGGATCCTCAACCCTCTGCAACCAAGCTCCAGAAAGCCAGCCTGGGTTCAACCACTGCCAACAGATGCCAGGACCCCACCTCCTTGATCCAAATGGGCACACACAGAGCCCAGCACCTTGCCTGGGGCAGGGAGGGCTGAGGATCCTCAACCCTCTGCAACCAAGCTCCAGAAAGTCAGACTGGGTTCAACCACTGCCAACAGATGCCAGGACCCCACCTCCTTGATCCAAATGGGCACACACAGAGCCCAGCACCTTGCCTGGGGCAGGGAGGGATTGGGATCCTCAACCCTCTGCAACCAAGCTCCAGAAAGCCAGCCTGGGTTCAACCAGTGCCAACAGATGCCAGGACACCACCTCCTTGGTCCAACTGAGCACCCACAGCCCAGCATCCTGCTCAGGGTGAGGAAGGCTGAGGATCCTCACCCCTCTGTGACCAAGCCTCTAAGAGCCAGCCTGGGTTTAAGCAGTGCCACCAGATCCCTGGGCATCCCTTTTTCCATCCAGCTGGGCACCCACAGCCCTGAGCAAGCAGCTTCAGAAATCCAGAATGGATAATTCCAGAATCCAGATCATCTTTCTTCCACCTTACCAAAAGCCTCCAAAGCTTATCAGACAGACCCTGAGCCAACCCCAGCTGGGCTTTGGGTTTGGTTTGGTTTTTGTTTGGTTTTTTTTTATAGCTGCTGCTTATTAAAATGAAAAAAAAAAAAAAAAGGAAGAAAACTCTTTAAATCAGGGTAATAATGGGGAGAAAATTCCTGGTTATTTACTGAGGAATATCTCTGTGTGGCTGGAAATGTCACTGCTCCATCTGCTGAGATGAGGACCATGTGTGGCACCAGCTCTGCTCGGGCTGCTGGCGATGCCAAGCTCTGGCTGCAGGGCTGGGGCAAAGCACAACAGCTGGGCAGGAGTTGGCTGCTGCCCTCTGCAGCCATGGCCAGGAGCCCTGTGTGGCCATGGGCACAAAAGCCCAGGTGCCTCTGGGCCCTCCTCATCCCATCCCTCCTCTTCCTCATACCTGGAGGATGGCCTTCTCCAGACATGGAGGCTGCTCTTCCTCACACCTGGGGCTGCTCTTCCTCACACCTGGAGGCTGCTCTTCCTCACACCTGGGGCTGCTCTTCCTCACACCTGGAGGCTGCTCTTCCTCACACCTGGGGCTACTCTTCCTCACACCTGGAGGATGCTCTTCCTCACACCTGGAGGCTGCTCCTCCTCACACCCAGAGGATGCTCTTCCTCACACCTGGGGCTGCTCTTCCTCATACCTGGAGGATGGCCTTCCCCAGACCTGGGGCTGCTCTTCCTCACACCTGGGGCTGCTCTTCCTCACACCTGGAGGATGCTCTTCCTCACACCTGGGGCTGCTCTTCCTCACACCTGGAGGATGCTCTTCCTCACAGCTAGAGGGTGCTCTTCCCCAGACCTGGGGCTGCTCTTCCTCACACCCAGAGAATGCTCTTCCTCACACCTGGAGGCTGCTCTTCCTCACACCCAGAGAATGCTCTTCCTCACACCCGGAGGCTGCTCTTCCTCACACCCGGAGGCTGCTCTTCCTCACACCCAGAGAATGCTCTTCCTCACACCTGGAGGCTGCTCTTCCTCACACCTGGAGGCTGCTCTTCCTCACACCCGGAGGCTGCTCTTCCTCACACCTGGAGGCTGCTCCTCCTCACACCCAGAGGATGCTCTTCCTCACACCTGGGGCTGCTCTTCCTCACACCCAAACGATGCTCTTCCTCACACCCAGAGGCTGCTCTTCCCCGGACCTGGGGCTTGCTCCTCCTCACACCTGGGGCTGCTCCTCCTCACCCCCAGTGGATGCTCTCCCCTTGGGGCTGCTGCAAGCGACCACCCATTTCATGCACCATTCAAGCCCCCGCTGAGCTTCTTCTCCTCCACACAGCCCCAAAGAGCAAGCCAGAGTCCCCCCCCCCCCAGCCAGGAGAAGGCTCCGTACCTGGTCCCTCATCCGCTCCTGCTGCCCTCGGAGCGCCAATGCGTGCTGCGGGTACTTGCTCTTCAGGTGGTCCATGAAGGCATCTCTCTTCCGTTCCATCTCCGACTTCTGGAGGCCGGTGAGGGCCTCCAGGCTCTGGGCAGCGATGACGGTGTGCCGGCGCTCCGAGGTGTGCACCAGCCCTACGTTGGAGAAGCGCCGGGTGCCGTTGCCCAGGGTCCTGTATTCCCGCGGGTATTCGGCATCGTCCGCAGAGATCATGTGGGGGCTGCTCCTCTCGGGGTCTGCACGGAGCGGGGAGAGCAGAGCAGGGTCAGGGGCAGCACTGGGGTGGCCTCACTGATGCGGGGTGCAAAGGTGTGGGGAGGGGGTGTGAAGGGAGCTGAGCAGGGTCAGGGGCAGCACTGGGGTGGCCTCACTGATGTGGGGTGCAAAGATTTGAGGAGGGGTTTGGAAGGGAGCTGAGCAGGGTCAGCACTGTGGTGGTCCCACTGATGTGGGGTGCAAGGATTTGGGGATGGAGAGGGGGTTTGAAGGGAGCTGAGCAGGCTCAGAGTCAGCACTGGAGTGGCCTCACTGATGAGGGGTGCAAGGATTTGAGGAGGGGGTTTGAAGGGAGCTGAGCAGGGTCAGCACTGGGGTGGCCTCACTGATGAGGGGTGCAAGGATTTGGGGATGAGGAGGGGGTTTGAAGGTAGAAGTGAGAGCTGAGAACAGATTTGAAGATGGGGAGGGGGTTTGGAGGTAGCTGAGCAGGGTTGGGGGCAGCAGTGGGGTGGCCTCCTTGGTGTGGGGCAGAGGTGGGGTGCAAGGATTTGCGAATGAGGTTCAAAGGTAGCTGAGCAGGCTCAGGCTCAGCATTGGGGTGATCCCACTGCTGTGGGGTGCAGGGATCTGGGGAGGGGGTTTGAAGGCAGCTGAAGAGGGTCAGGGTCAGCACTGGGGTGGCCTCACTGGTTGCAAGGATCTGGGGATGGGGAGGGGGTCTGCAGGTAGCTGAGCAGAGCTGGGAGTGGGGTCACCCCTCCATGGGATACAACAGAGCTTTTGGGGGGCTGCAGGCTTTGTCCCACTGCAATGGCAGCAGTGTCCCCATCCCTGGGGCTGGTGGAGGTGGGAGATGGAGGGGGCAGGGGGGCAGAGGGAGGGATGGAGGTGCTGAGGTGGCACCAAAGCACAATGTGCAGATCCAAACACGGACAAAACAGCCTTGGGTCATGAAAACAGCACAGATGGGACACAGACAGACAGGGAGGACACAGACAGATGGACAAACCAAAAAAGAAAAGGAAATGCTGGCCAGGGTGGGGGGGAGGCTCCTGCCTGCCCATCAGCACCTACGCTGGACCCCCCTCCAGCCCTGCCTGCCAGGCTCTGCTGGGCACCCCAGCCCCAAATCCTGCTGCTCTCCAGAGCCAGCCCCAGCTGTTGGGTACCACCCTTGGGCATGGGGTGGATGCTGTGCCCCATCCCAGCCCTCCCCTCACAGAGCTCAGCCCTTGCTGGGTGGGCAGTGGGGGCAGGCAGGGGGGCACCATGCAGCCAGGTGGCAGGAACTTGTCCCTTTGCTGATGATTCCACTGCCAGGGAAGCTGTGCCCAGCCTGCAGGACACGAGCAGTAAATGAATGCCTGGAGGTCCCCACACGCTGCCAGCACCTGGCAGCTCCTCAGTGGCTGCAGGATGAGGCCACCCAGCAGCCTCCAGCTCCATACCCACTGCAGAGCAGCTCTGGGACACCAACCTCACTCCAAAAAAGCCTTGGGACACCAACTACACTCCAAGTAACCCTGAGACACCAACCCCACCCCAAAAAGTCACTGCCCTGGGACACCAAACCCACCCCAAAAAAATCACTGCCCTGAGACACCAAACCCATCCCCAAAAATCACTGCCCTGAGACACCAAACCCACCCCAAAAAAATCACTGCCCTGAGACACCAAACCCACCCCAAAAAATCACTGCCCTGAGACACCAAACCCACCCCAAAAAAATCACTGCCCTGAGACACCAAACCCACCCCAAAAAAATCACTGCCCTGAGACACCAAACCCACCCCAAAAAAATCACTGCCCTGAGACACCAAACCCACCCCAAAAAACCCTGAGACACCAACCACACCCCCAAAACCCTGAGACACCAATCCCACTCCAAAAAGTCACTGCCCTAGGACACCAAACCCACCTCAAAAAGCCCTGAGACACCAAACCCACCCCCAAAAACCCTGAGACACCAAACCCACCCCAAAAACCCTGAGACACCAAACCCACCCCAAAAAGTCACTTTTGAGGCTGCTGTGCCACCTGACCCTGTGCCACCCAGCCCTGGGCTGGTCCCAGCCTAGAGCAGGACCAGGAGCTGCCTGTGCCCCCCAGGCTGGCACCCTGCAGGCTGAGTGTTGCAAGGCTTCAGCACAGGAAGGCTTTCCACTTTCTCTCACCATTTAACCTTGATCCATTATTCATCTCCCTCCTTCTCTTTTTGATTTTCCTCTCCCTCTCTCCCTTCCCAAGCTCCTGTTCAGCAAATCAGGGAAGGTTTTTTGGGTTTTTTTTTTCTTGTTGTTGGTTTGTTTGGGGTTTGATTTGTTTTTGTTTTTGTTTTATTGTTTTGTTTTTTTTTTTTTTTCTGCTGCCTTTAATTATTTATCAGCCCCCCACCTCCTAGGATGAGCTTTGTAGCAGCTGATTGTGGTGGTGGTGGTGGTGGTGTAGGACAGGACTCCAGCCTGTGCTACAGCCAGAGCAGCTCTGCTCAAGGTCATGCAAGAGGCTCTGCTACCAGCCAGGCAGAGCCATCAAGCTGTCAGCAAAGGTCCTGGGGATGTCTTCATCCCCTTCCCAAAGCTTCCTCCTCCCTTCCAACACCTCCAGCACCAAATGTGACCTCAGCTCCACCCCCCAGAGAATTTCAGAGAGAATTGGTCAGGTTGGAAAAGACCTCAGAGATCACCCAGCCCAACCATCAACCCAGCACCACCACAGCCACCCAGCCGTGGCCCCAAGTGCCACATCCACCTTCCTCGAGCACCTCCAGGGATGGGCACTCCACCACCTCCCTGGGCAGCCTGTTCCAGTGCCAGACCATCTGAGCAGGAGCTCCTGGTCTTTCCCCAGCTCACCACTTGGCTCACCCGGGTTCCCTGCACAGGGAGGGCTGTGGTGGCACGTTGGTCATGTGCCAAACACCCCAAGATGTCCCCAGGGCGATGCCAGAGGGGACACCTCAGCCCTGCTGCTGGCAGAGGAGGAGGCAGCACTGTGAGGGGCTGAGAGCACCATCCCAGGGCACCCAGGCACCACTGAGGAGCTTCTTCAAAACTCCAGCCCTGATGAGGAATGCAGATGGAGAGGTTTCTCCTGAAGCACCTTGGAGATGCCTCCACAGCTCTCCTTTCACAGGAGAACCTCCCCCATAGCACAGCTCCCATCCAAGCTTTGCTGCTACCTGCCCCAAAGTCCATTTTTGCCTTTGTTCTGTGATGGCAAAGCAATGGAGATGTTCTGGGGGGCTTCATCCTGCACCCAGCACCCAGCATCGGGTGCCCATCAGCAGTGCCCTGCAGCATCCTTGGAGCTCTGAGCTCTAGGGTGGAGGAGAAGGGGAACTGGAAGCTGAACATCTCCCTGCTGCAGGCAGGGTGCCCAGCATGACCCATTCCCACCTCTGCAGTGCTGGAGCACCCCGTGGGAATGGGGATTCCAGGGAGGCTGCAAAAGAGGGGTGATGGGGCACCCTGAAAGCCAGCCCCCCTCCCCCCCCCCCCCCGCCCCAAGCCGCAGCAGTGCCAGGAACGGGAGGAAGGAGCTGCAGCTCCTCTCCCTCGCTGGGAAGAGCATCAGCAAGGAGAACTGAGCTGGAGGAAGGTGCAAGGTGGGGGGCCAGAGGCGCAGGTTTCCTGCAGCCACCTTCTCGGTGGCTTCAGCAACCCCGAGTTCAGCAGCTGTGGGGTGAAGCCACGTTCCCAGCTGCTTCCCAGCCTCCTCCTCCTGTCTCTGCCGAGCCTGCCATCAGCATGCAGCTCCCTACTCCCTAATTACATGCTCGGGGAGCGGAACGCGGCAGCTCCGCTGTCCCCCTGCCGACTGCTGAAGAGGCTGATCCCAGAGCCCTGCTCGATCTGTGCAGGGGTCAGAGCAGAGCTGGATGCTGTCGGGGGCTCTTCCACCCCCGGCTGAGACACAGCCGCTCCTGCATCTGCTGCTGCAGAGCAAGCAGGGAGAAGGCAGCCCCAGCCCTGCGATGATCTGCCAGCCCCATGATCCATCCACCCCTTGAGCCATCAGCTCCAGGAGCCATCAGCTCCAAGATCCATCAGATCCATGAACCCCACGATCCATCCACCCTTTGAGCCATCAGCTCCATGAGCCATCAGCTCCAAGATCCATCAGATCCATGAACCCCATGATCCATCCACCCCTTGAGCCATCAGCTCCAAGATCCATCAGATCCATGAACCCCACGATCCATCCACCCTTTGAGCCATCAGCTCCATGATCCATCAGCTCCAAGATCCATCAGATCCATGAACCCCATGATCCATCCACCCCTTGAGCCATCAGCTGCAAGATCCATCAGATCCATGAACCCCACGATCCATCCACCCTTTGAGCCATCAGCTCCATGATCCATCAGCTCCATGATCCATCAGCTCCATGATTCATCAGCTCCATGATCCATGAACCCCACAATCCATCCACCCCTTGATCCATCAGCCTCATGATCTATAAACCCAGGATCCCTGAACCCCACGATCCACAAGCCCCACAATCCATCAGCTCCATGATCCATGAGCCCCTTGATCCATCTACTCCATGATCCATCTACCCCAGGATCCCCAAGCCCCACTAAAGACAAGAGGAGGAAATCCACCTCAGACTCATAGAACTACGGACTCATTAAGGTGGGAAAAGCCCTCTGAGATCACCAAGTCCAACTTTCTACTGCTGGACCATGTCCCCAAAAGTGCCACATCTCATTTTTTGAGCACCTGCAGGGTTGGTGTCCCCATGTTGGCCACCTTCCCCTCCAGATCCCAGCCTGGAGTGGGCAGAGACCATGAGAAGCACCAACAGCTAGGGTACAGAGACTGCTCTGGAGAGGGACCTTAAAGCAGTGGCATCAGTGGTACCCACACAGGAGCTCTCCTGCTGCCAGTGACTGCTGCAGCAGATCCCTGGAAAGTGCTTCTCAGGGCTGCTTCCAAGTAGAGTCAGAGAATCACCTGGTAGGACAAGACCTTAAGGTCATCAACTTCCACCATGACCTAACATCGAGCAACCTGCTCTAGTGGAAGCTGTCTCTGCCCATGGCACAGGGTTGGAACTGGATGATCTTGAAGGTCCTTTCCAACCTAAACCATGCTATGATCTCCCTGGGCACAGCTCTTAGACCATGTTCCTGAGCACCTCACCCAGGTACCTTTGAAACCCCTCCAGAGGTGGTGACTCCACCACCTCAGCAGCTCACCCAAATGTCTTTGAAACCCCTCCAGAGGTGGTGACTCCACCACCTCAGCAGCTCACCCAAATGTCTTTGAAACCCCTCCAGAGGTGGTGACTCCACCACCTCAGCAGCTCACCCAAATGTCTTTGAAACCCCTCCAGAGGTGGTGACTCCACCACCTCAGCAGCTCACCCAAATGTCTTTGAAACCCCTCCAGAGGTGGTGACTCCACCACCTCCTTAGCCAGCCTGGTCCCATGCCCAATGACCCTTTCACCAAAGAACTTTTTCCTAAGGTCCAACCTAAACCACCCCTGGTGTAAAGCAGGTCACTGGGGTGGGAGAGCTGGTGGTCAAAACCTGCCCAGGGTGCCCACCTTGGCACTGCCCCAGCCCAGCCCTGCCAAGCCAAGCAGGGAGCCCCTTTGGGACCCTCCCATCGCTTACCGGCGAGCGCAGCAGGACTTCCGCGGCGGCTGGCAAACTGCTTTGGTGGGATGGGGGAGGCAGCCCCCGGGGCTCCAGGGGCTGAAGGATCTCCGGGGGCTGGAGGTGGCTCCTTGGGCAGGCGCAGGGCTCCCACAGCAGCCAAAATTCCCCGGTAAATCCTGGCGAGCCCCTCTGCAAGGAGCAGGGGGTTAAAGGAGCGGGGCTCTCGTTGCCGATTCATCCATCCATCGTCCTTACCTGCCAGAGGGGGAGTCACCCGTGCCAGGGCTACAGCCCCGGCTCCTAGCAGGAGGAGGACATCTCCTCCTTCACGGGAGAGCTGTGGTGCCAGAGGCACCGGGTCCCAAACTGTGCTTCGGGTGATTGATGCTCTGGGATTACAATGATGATGATGATGCTTTGGGTAATGCTCTTCGGGATTGGTGCTTTGCAGTCCAAAGCAGCAGCAGCTCTCCACCAGCTCCCTGTTCCCTCGCAGGGAGACTGGGATGAGAGAGGTTCTTCCCCTCACCCCCCCGACAAAAAAAAAAAAAAAGCCTTCCACCCTAGGTCCAAGCAGCTGCAGGATCAGCAGCACGATCCCCTCAGATCCCTTCCAATAGCAGCTTGGCAGAGCTTAATCATCAAGAGGATCTTTCCAGGACACTTTATGACTGCAGTTCCATAAATCTTCAGGAGGCAGCAAGGCTGAGCTGGGGCCGTGCGAGCAGCAGCAGCAGCAGCAGAAGCAGAGGCAGAGGCAGCAGTTAGCGGAGCATGAAAAATCAGCCAAGAAAGGAACCATCCAAAAAGGGGCGAGGGGAGGGGAGGCAGAAAGAGCATTTGGGGAGAAAAGGAACCGAAAGCCGAAAAAGCCCTCGGAGCGCTGCGGCTCTCCCGCGCCCGGCCATTGGAGGCAGTGGTAAGAGTGGGGATGCTCCCCGGTCTGCTGCGGCTGCAGCACTGCCAGCCCCGCTGCCTGCACAGCACCCAAAGAGGCTGCCCAGCACCCAGAGCTCTGCTCAGCACTAACCCCTTCCTTGCCGTGCTGCTGGAGCAGGAGAGATGGGTGGGAAGGGCAGGGAGGACCTGCGCGGCTCCTTCTGCTTCCCACAGTTAACTCCTGGTGTGCTGCACAGGGGGGACTCCAGGAATCAGAGAGTTAGGAAGGTTGGGAAAGTGCTCTAAGGTCATAGAATCATGGAATCATGGAATTGTTTGGGCTGGAAAAGCCTTCTGAGATCATCCAGTCCAACCATCAACCCTGCACCTCCATGGCCACTAAACCATGGCCCCAAGTGCCATGGCCACACATTCCTTGAACACCTCCAGGGGTGGGGACTCCACCACCTCCCTGGGCAGCCTGTTCCAGTCCCTGACCACTCTTGCAGGACAGAAATTGTTCCTCATGTCCAACCTCAACCTCCCCTGGCACAATTTCAGGCCATTTCCTCTCCTGCTATCACCTGATCCCACCCAGCCCATCACCCAGTCCAACCCTCAACCCACCACCACCATGCCCACTAAGCCATGTCCCAAAGTGCCATGGCAGGATCAGCAGCTGGGCTGCAGAATAGAGCAGAACCTCAATTTTTTTTACCCCCCACCTCTCCCATCCAAGCTGGGACCTGCCTGGGGTGAAGGGACATTGCTGCCCAGAAAAGTCCCTGTGCCTGCTCTCTTTTGCACTCATTTTGGGATGGGGACACTGTGGCCAAAGTGGCCCTCTGGGACCTGGCCCAAGCTCCCACTTCACCCTCATGGCCTGGCCAGAAAGTGCTGGGAGCTGTGCAGCTGCCAGCAGTCTCCTAACCAAAGCTGTGCCCAGGAGCAGTGACAAAGCAGCTGACACAAGGTGGGGGGGGGGACACACACCAGTGCCCTTCACCCATGCCACTGCCACGTGCTGAACAGGGCCAGCCTCAGCAGGGCTCTGGGCAGCCAGATCTGTGTGTGCCAGCTCAGCCCACAGGGGAATGCAGCCCAGCTTCGGGCTGAGCCCATGGGATGGGGATGCCCTGCTCCGTGGGGATGCCAGGAGTGGGACACAGCCAGGATGCATGCCAGCGTGAGGGTATTGAGCTTGAGGGCATCTGCATGCTCTCCTCATCCCTAGGGCAGTGCCAGGGGAGCAATATGGGGAGTGGGAGCTGGTGGGTGGCTGGGCTGAAGCTTTCCAACCATCCTCTTGCTCCTGGGCTGATGGAGACCCAGCAGCAAACCACCTGGGAAAAGCCAGGTGGTGCCAAGGCTGCCCACAAGGAATCATCAAACCATTGACATCCATCCCAGGACAAACCTCTCCCCTGCCCATGCTATGCCTGGCAGCCCCCAGGAGGTGGTGGGGGGCTGCAGCTCTGCCATCTCCTCCCTACATCCCTGAGGGTCCCTCCCCACAGCAGAGGCTCCCCACCAAGCCTTTCCCTCCCAAATTCTAGTGGAACCAAGGAGAAAAATCGAACAGCATCCAGCAACCATTCCCTTGGGAACTTCCCAGCCCAGACCCCCACAGCCCCACTCCACTGACACCACAGCCAGGATGCCTCTTGGCATCTCAAAGGCGGGCAAGGCACGGTGCCAGCCCGGATGCCACCCTGCAGACCTGGCCCTGCCTGCCTGTCCCCAGCCTCTACGTGCCCTGGATGCTGCCTGCACCCTGCCGGTGCCAGCCCTGGAGCTGTGCAGGGACGAGGAACTGGTTTGAAGCCGTGGGATGTGTTGGTGTGCACTGGTTGCTCCCCAGCTGGAGCTCAGGGTGGTCCAGCTGGCATCTCTCACTGAGGCTGCCCTGACAGGCAGCTCCTTTCCTTGGGAAGCAGAGAAAACAAGCAGGGAAGGGGGGGGGAAAAAAGTCTCCTGTCATTGTCAAAAGCCCAAGTGAAGGAGAAATCCCATCTGGCCAGCCTTGCAAAGGCAGCAGCTCCTTCCCACCTCACTGGGTGCCACCTCACCCACGCCTGCACATGGGCACCAGTTCACCCTCCTCCCCCCCCCCCTCCAGTGCCATGGGCACGGATGGCAGCACCCAAGGCAGGGCCAACAAGCTCAGCTGCTCACTTTGAGCTCAGGCTCAGCACCCATCTGCCCAGAGCCCTATCCCCACATCCCTCTCTGGAGCTGCAGCACATAAGCCAGGCTGCCTGCCACCCAGGCACAGGGGAGCTGCCACCCAAGCACAGGGGGAGCTGCCACCCAGGCACAGGGGAGCTGCCACCCAAGCACAGGGGGAGCTGCCACCCAGGCACAGGGGGAGCTGCCACCCAGGCACAGGGGGAGCTGCCACCCCGAGGAGCTCCTCCAGCCTTGTCCAGCTCAGCCTGCAGCTTTGGGGTGGCTTTTGCAGACAGGGCTCCTGCCTGTGCCCTGCTTGCTCACAGCTCTGGGGATCCCAGAGCAGCATCAGCTGCTGAGCAGCATGGGCTGGCTCTGTCCTTCCTCATCCTCAGGCTGTCTCCTCGGCTCTGCAGCTCTGAGCTGCCCTCGTTCAGCAGAGGGGAACACAGACTGGTGGAGGTCGAGCTCAGGGAGGATGAGGCAGCAGAGGAAGGATGATAGCTCACAGCTGGGAGAACTGGGGCAAACCTTCCTCCTATCATCAGCTTCCTCCTCAACCTTTTAGGCAGGAGGCTGAAGCTGATGACATCCTCTGTGTGTGGAGATCTCCCCTGCCCGGGGCAAACCTTCCTCCTATCATCAGCTGATGATCATGCTCTGTGCGTGGAGCTCTCCACTGCAGGGGGCACAGCCTTCCCTGATGGAGACAGGAGGAGAAAGGAGCCACTTGTGCCCTGGCAAGACGCTGAGCCCTCAGCCAGCAGGCATGGCACAGTGGCTGGGGACGTGCCAGCAGCCTGGGGACAGCAGATAGAAATAAAGGAGAGGAGAGGATGGCAGGGGCCAGGCTCTTCACAGCACAAACACAAACCACATTGTGGTCCTGTCTCCCACCCACGAAGCCCCTGGAATGGGATTAGCCTGGATGGCACCAGCCAGACCCGAGCCTGGGCATGTCCCTCTGCCTTGGATGGGAAGGGGGAAACTGAGGCACGGGGCTTGGGGGAGGAAAAGCTTTGCCCCCAGAGGGAGGCACACAGGGAGAGCAGGAGTCCAGCTGCAGATGGAGATGCTGAGAAGGGTCACATCCAGGTTGGGAGCGGTGGCAAAGCACCAGCAGAGCCACGTGGCTGCCTCTGTGCCCAGCACCCTGCCCTGGCTGGATCAGTATTTAGAGTTTCCCAAAAGGACCTGGAGCATTCCCAAAAGGACCTGGAGCATTCCCAGCGTCTTGGCAGCGCCTGCTGACTCCCACCACCAGGCTGAGCCAGGCGAGCTCGGCGTCTGCCTCCGTGCGGGGCGTGCATGGACGCGGGGCAGTGACTCACCCGCAGTCATGCAGCGAAGCAGAGCCAAGGCTCCCTGCCGATCCAGACACCCCCTCCCCTCTCCGTGCTCCATCCTGGGCGGGGGGAAAGCCATTGGGACGAGCCCAAGGTGGCAGCGAGACTCCTTCCCCCCTCCTCCCGGAGCCGCCATCGCCTGCCTCCATCTCCCCTTTCCACCCCAGCCAAGGTGAATTCCTGCTGCTCTGACCTCCCACTCTGCCCCAAGAAGAAAAAAAAAAAGGAGAAATTCGGGGGAGGGGAATGAGGTGGGCAAGGGTCTCCTTGGAGGATTCTCAGCATGGACCTGTTCAGGAACAGCTCCAGAGGTGCAGCCACCTGCATGGTCACACACAGTGGAGGTCCCCTCCTGCCTTGAGCCTCTCCAGCAAATTACTCTGGAAAATCAATTCCAATCTATCAGGCACCAGGGAAAAAGATAAACTGCCCCCTTCAAGACACCAAATCGATGGCTCCTCTCAGCCCAGAGCAGAGGGAAGGAGCTGGGGAGAGAGGCTGTGTGGGAGGATGAGGAGCAAGGAGGTGATGAGGTGATGGGGGGTGGGGAAAAGCTGGGTCCAGTTGGAAGGAAACAGCCCCAAAAGCAACTCGGGGTGGAGAGGGGCAGAGGAGATGAGTGTCTGCATGAGGATGGATGGATGGGATGGAAAAAGCTTGGGAAGGGGCTGCCAGCCCCCCAGGAGCAGGAGGCTCAGGCTCCAGCCTTCCCCAGGAACCTGCAGCTGCAGGAATTTGCTCAGTTAGAGGCAGGAGCTGGCCTGAGGCTGTGCCCAGGGCTTTGGATTTGCTGCTTCTCATCTCTCTGCACTCCAAGCAAGAGGGCAGAGGTGTGGGGAGAGAGATGGCAAACCAGTTCCTGGCAGGACCATGTCTTTTTCTGATGAGACACCAAAGGAACTCACTAAACAGAGCAAGGCCAACAGCCCTGGCATCACCATGCCAGCAGGCTGGGCATCACCAAACCAGAGGAATGGGCACCACCACCACAGCAGCAAGGGTACCACCACACAAGCAGCCTGAGCATCACCAAACTGGCAGTATGGGCATCACCATGCCAGCAGCCTGGACACCACTAGACCAGCAGCATGGGTAGTACCCAACCACCAATCTGGATCACCAGCCACACCAGCAGCATGGGCATCACCACCCCAGCAGCCTGGGCACCATCACCCCAGCAAGCCACACCAGCAGCCTGGGCATCACCACCCCAGCAGCCTGGGCACCATCACCCCAGCAAGCCACACCAACAGCCTGGGCATCACCACCCCAGCAGCCTGGGCACCATCACCCCAGCACCCACACCAACAGCCTGGGCATCACCACCCCAGCAGCCTGGGCACCACCACCCCAGAAGCCACACCAGCAGCCTGGGCATCACCACCCCAGCAGCCTGGGTACCACCACCCCAACAGCCACCCCATCAGCCTGGGCATCACCACCCCAGCAGCCACACCATCAGCCTGGGCATCACCACCCCAGCAGCCTGGGTACCACCACCCCAACAGCCACACCATCAGCCTGGGCATCACCACCCCAGCAGCCTGGGCACCACCACCCCAGAAGCCACACCAGCAGCCTGGGCATCACCACCCCAGCAGCCTGGGTACCACCACCCCAACAGCCACCCCATCAGCCTGGGCATCACCACCCCAGGAGCCACACCATCAGCCTGGGCATCACCACCCCAGCAGCCTGGGTACCACCACCCCAACAGCCACACCATCAGCCTGGGCATCACCACACCAGCAGCCTGGGCACCACCATGCCAGCTTGGAAACACAACCAAGCTTTGCCCTGGAGATCCTGAACTGAAAGCCAGAGACAAAAAATGCAACAAGTTGATGAAGAGGAAGGCTGAAGAACGAGAGCAGAAGCTCCTGGGCAGGGCAGAGCAGCTCTGGGGCAGTTTGGCAGGGGGGGGGGGGGTGATGCCCCTACACTTGGTGTGCCAGCTCTGCACCATGCCAGTGCTGCAGTCCTGCTGGCTGCCCTTGGTGCAGTTTTTGCAGCCAGCTGAGGACTTCCTTCCAGCTGCTGCCCTCAGTGCAGCCCTGCCCAGTGCTGCCTCGGCAGCCTGCAGCTGCTGACAGCAGTGCTGGGGACCTGCTGGCTGCACCTCGGGGAAAGCAGGCTCCAGGCTCCAGGCTCAGCTCCCAGGAGCTCTAGAAGCAGGCAACCAACCACTAGGTTGGGTTGGAAGAGGTCTTGAAGGTCATCAGGTCCAAGCATCAAGCCTGCACTTCCAGGTGATGGCAGGGCCAAAGGAGGGAATCACCTCCCCAGAGTCCTTTCAGTGAAAGAGTCACTAAGGGAAGAGTTTGAGGCAAACCCAGGAATTTGCTGGAATCATGGGATGGTCTGAGTTGGAAGGGACCTTAAAGATGACTCAGTTCCAACCCCCCCCCCTCACGGATTTCACAGAATGGATTAGGTTGGAAGGGAGCTTCAAGGTCAGCCACTGCCAATCCCACTGCCATGGGCAGGGACACCTCCACCAGCCCAGGTTGCTCAAAGCCTCATCCAGCCTGGCTTTGAACACCTGCAGGGATGAGGTGTCCACAGCTTCTCTGGGCAGCCCCTTCCAGTGTCTCTTCACCCTCACTGCAAGGATTTCTCCCTCATCTCCACTCTCACTCTCCCTTCTCCCAGCTCAAAGCCATTGTCCTTCATCTTGGCACTCCCAACCCTTGTTCAAAGTCCCTCCCCAGCTCTCCTGGAGTCCCTTCAGGTACTGGCAGGCTGCTCTGAAGTCTCCCTGGAGCCTTCTCTTCTCCATTGCCTCTTGTCCTGCATCCCAGGCTTGGAGCCTCAGGTTGGAGTCACCAAAGAGCTCAGCCCCATCAGAAAGCAGCCAGGAGGGAGGCTGCTCCCTGGCTTGGTGTGACAAGGAGCACAGCACCGCTGGCTGCTGCAGGGACAACCACACCACACTCAGCCTGGCACAGGGCTTGGCCCAGCTCTGCCTTGGCACCAGGGCACCCAACTCTTTCGAAGACTTGGCTCCTCCCCCACGATGTGTTTGGATGCAGAGCCTGGAGCTCAGCAGGTCCAGCCACAGCACCAGGAAGGGAGAAAATGGTCCTCCAGCTCCTGCAGCCTCCAGGCAGCAATCTGAGGGGCATTGCCCATTTTTTTGTGGGGGGGAGTGATGGGTTGATGCCATGCTTGGCTGGCTGCGGGGGAGAGAGGCTGGAAGGAGCAGGTTTGGTGTTGTGGAAGGGGCTCAGGAATGCTCCAAAGAGGATGTGTGGAGAACAGCTCCTATTTAGAAGCAGGCAGGTAGCACGTAGGAGGTTGGGCACAGCCTGCCGTGCCAGCCCCGTTAGTCACAGCCAGTTAAAAATCAAAGGGAAAGAGAAAAAAAAAGGCTGGAGAAAAAAAAAAAAAAAGAAAAAAAAAAAAGATTCCTCAGATCCACATTTAAAAGTCTCTGAGACGTAGGAAAGAGCTGGCACGACTCAGATCCATGGGATGAGATCCAAAAGGGCTTCACTGCCAGCCTGACCAGACACCTCCAGTGCACAGATCATGGCACAGGGATGCCATGCTCCCACCCCCACCCCTGTCTGCAGGGCATGAGGTGCCCACTCCCTACAGGGCTCACTGCTTGGCATCACTTCCCCCCTCCAGTACAACCCAGCTGGGAGTGGGATGCTGTGGGTGACACCAGGACACTGAGGTGCCCACTCCCTGCAGGGCTCACTGGCTGGCATCACTTCCCCCCCAGCACAGCCCACCTCCAGAATGGTGTGGGTGACACCATGAGATACCCACTCCCTGCAGGGCTCACTGGCACCACAGCCCCCCCTCACCCACCTCAGAGTGGGATGCTGTAGGTGACACCAGGACAAGGCCACCACATTGTCCCCAGAGGCAGATGCCACCCCTGCAGCGCTGAGCAAATCTCTGTCCCCCACTGGGGCCCACCAGAGGGAGTTCTACACTTCCCCCCTTGCCCCCCAACTCCAACCCCCCCCCACCCCTCCCCAGTGCTCCCAGCAGCGCCAGTCAGAAGCTGTCCGGGCAGTCAGGTTTAGTCAAGCAAAAGGAGGGCAGCAGCAGCAGCTGCCTGCAGCCCTGCCTGCCTCCTCCCACCAGCCCCAGCCATCAGCCCAGCCCTCCCCACCGCCCCCTCCTGGGGCAGACCCCACCTGCGTGGAGCTGGCACCAGCCCCAAAGGGCTCCACCGTCCGTCCCCCAGTACCTCCAGTGTCCCCCCTCAGCCCTCAATCCGCGCCACCCCCACTCCCCCCCATCCCGTCTCCCCTATCCATGCCAGTCCATACCCAGCAGCAGGCTGCGATCCCTGGGCTCGGGGGGTCTCTGCTGTGCCCGCAGCCTTGGCACGGCTGGCGGGGAAGAGCCAAAGGGCTGCTTCGGCCAGCGCGGAAGCATGGCGAGAGCCAAGGAGAAGAGAGAGAGAGAGGAGGAGGAGGAGGAGGAGGAGGAGGAAGCAGGGGAGATGGCTGAGGAGCAAGGGCTCCAAAAAAAAAAACAAAAAACCAACCCAAAAATCTGTGTGCCAAACACATGGAGCTCCTGGCATATGCTGAGACCCAATGAGAGCAGGTCCCACTAATCGCTTGGCATTTAAAGCAACACGCCCGGCTCTCTCGAGTGCCATCGGAGGAGCCCGGGCGGCATCGGGTGGCATTAGCCCCCTCCCCCGGTGGCGATTGAATGCCTCCAATTAACCATTAAGAAGCGGAGCTACAGCAGAAAGCGGCTCCCTACCCACCTCAGCTGCTGGCACTGACCCCGGGCGGACTCGGGCAGGCAGCCCCGGCTGGGTGCTGGACCGGGCAGAGGCTGATTGCTCACATCCGGAGCCGAGCGGTGCCAGAGCGCAAGGGATGGATGCGGGAGGTGCCAGAGCTGGAGGTCTGCTGCCACCCAGCTCCTGTCACCCACTCCTGGCCCCCAACGAGCGAGGGGTGCTCGGGCCGAGGGCTGGCTGAGGGCGGTGGGGCTGGCTGCGGGGCTTGCCAGTCGGTGCCCCAGTTTCGGTGCCAGCGGCCATCGCATCCTCCCGGCTCCGTGCCAGCCCTTGCGTTCACATCCTTGCCCTGCCCTGCCAACTTTCCCCCCTGCTTCCTGCTTCCACCCCTCGGCTCCGTGTGGCCTTTGGGCTCTCCTGCTCTCTTCCCTGGCTCTGGCATTTCAGGGCATCCCGGAGTGTGGGGGGAGGGCAGGGGAGGCTCTGGGGAGGGTTTGGGGGGTGAGTTTTGGGGTTTTTTTTTCTCCCCATCCTCTTGAAATGTTTCTGTGCCCCCTGAATCCTATCACACAGGCTGGCAGCCAGCTCCCTGTGCCCCCTGAATCCTATCACACAGGCTGGCAGCCAGCTCCCTGTGCCCCCTGAATCCTATCACACAGGCTGGCAGCCAGCTCCCTGTGCCCCCTGAATCCTATCACACAGGCTGGCAGCCAGCTCCCTGTGCCCCCTGAATCCTATCACACAGGCTGGCAGCCAGCTCCCTGTGCCCCTTGAATCCTATCACACAGGCTGGCAGTCAGCTCCTTGTGCCCCCTGAATCCTATCACACAGGGTGGCAGCCAGGTCCCTGTGCCCTCTGGTACCCTAATGGCTTGGCACCTCTTTTTCCCCTCCCACCACCACCTCTCCTTTTCCCTCCATCCCTCATTCCTGCTGTGTTCCCCCCAGCCAGCCCATTCTGCTGCACCAGCCTCACTTTGACATTCCAAGCATTACCTCCCGGACTTCCAACCAACTTCTAGGGACTTCCCACACAAGTCCTGTGAGGAGCAGCTTGAGGGAGCTGAGGTCCTTCAGAAGAGGAGGCTGAGGGGAGACCTCACTGCTCTCTACAGCTCCCTGAAAGGAGATTGGAGCCAGGTGGGGCTTGGTCTCTTCTCACATGCAACAGGTGACAGGAGAAGGGGAAATGGCCTCAAGCTGCCCCAGGGGAGGTTCAGGTTGGACAGGAGGAAGAATTTCTTCCACCAAAAGGGTTCTCAGGAACTGGCCCAGGCTGCCCAGGGAGGTGGTGGACTCCCCATCCCTGGAGGGGTTTAAAAGCCACATGGACATGGTGCTGAGGGACCTGATTTGGTGGCAGCAGTGGGGTTGTGAGGTCTGGGTGAGTGCTTGGACTCGATGATCTCCAAGGTCTCTTCCACCCTCAGCACTTCCATGATTCTACGAAGTTTTGAAGCCACAGCCCTGGGTGGGAAGAGCTGCAGAGCCCAGAGAAACCTCACACCAAAAACTTTCTCCCTGTTGATGCAGATGGGGAAACTGAGGCCCAGATGGAGGAGAGGCAGAAGCGCTCCTGGCTCGGAGCCCAGCGGTTGGCAGGGCAAAGAAGAGGGAAATTTGGGGAGCTTTGAGCTCCTGGCTGGAGCCCTTCCAGGCTCTCCAACAGCTCAGCCATGAGTCATGGCTGGCACAGGCAAGCAGGACTCATTCCATGCTCTGCCATGACGACCCCCATCCAAAAAAACCCAAACCCCACAAAACCAAAAAACCCCAACAAAAAATTGCTGCTCCTCTGCTGAGCACTTCTGGAGAGCGCTGAGTGAGGAGGCTGGGCTGGCTCCAGCTCTCCACACACACAGGGTGGGTTTGCTCCTCTCCCTTCCTTAGTTTGGGACCAAAAATATCTCTCCTTCCACCTTTACGTCGTGACTGTACAGACGCAGGGAATGGGTTGGTTGGAAAAGATCTCTGAGATGATTGAGTCCAACCAAGGACCCAACACCCCCTTGGCCACCAAGCCATGGCCCCAAGGACTGTTCCAGATGTTGCATGAACACCTCCAGGGATGGGGACACCCCCCTGGGCAGCCTGCTCCAACCCCTGAGCACTCTTGCAGCAAAGAAATTGTTCCTCCTCTCCAACCCAACCCTCCCATGGGGCAACCTGAGGCCATTTCTTCTCATTCTGGGAGAGGAGCTCCATCCCAACCTGGCTCCAGCCTCCTCTCAGGGAGCTGTAGAGAGCATTGAGGTCTTCCTCAGCCTCCTCTTCTCCAGACCAAAGCCCCCCCAGCTCCCTCAGCTGCTTCTCCCCAGCCCTGTTCTCCAGACCCTTCCCCATCTTCATTGCCCTGCTCTGGCCCTGCTCCACAGGTCCCTCAGCACCACATCTCCACACCTTGGAAACCCTTCCAAGGATGGGGACTCCACCACTGCCCTGGACAGCCTGGCCCAGATCTTGATAACCTTTTCAAGGAAGACTTTTTCTTTCCTCAGTACCCAACCTAAACCACCCCTGGTGCAACTTGAGGCCATTTCCTCTTCTCCTATCAGACATCCTTGTGCCCTGGGGGCAGGTTGGGTGCTGCTGCTGTCTGGAAGCAGCTCCTTGGGTAGCTGCTGAGAGCAAAACCATGTCTGGTGCTGCAGGTGTAAATGGAAATGTCTTGCCCTGGGACTCTCCCTGGGAATTGCCTCACTGGCACACAGCAGATCCCAGCCCTGGTGAGGGAGAGGTGGCACAGAGTCACAGGTGTCAGCTGGCAAAGAGCTTTCTGCCTGCACAAGTGGCTCTTGCCACCTCCCTGCCAGCTCAGCTTTGCACTGCAGGAAGGTCACAGCCTTGGAAAGCCCCAGAGTGGGAAGATTCACTTTGGGATTTGAAAACAGGAGACTGCTGCTTCCAAAGCTGAGGGCTGGAACCCTGCTGTGAGACCAGGCTGAGAGAGCTGGGCTTGGGCAGCCTGGAGAAGAGAAGGCTCCAGGGAGACCTTCTGGTGGTCTTTCAGTTCTTCAAGGGGAGATCAGAAGGCTGGGGACAGAGTTTGGAGCAGGGCCTGGTGGGACAGGACAAGGAAGGATGGTTTGAACTCAAAGAGGCAGATTGAGAGTGGAGAGAAGGGAGAAATGTTTGACCCTGAGGGTGGGGAGAGCCTGGCCCAGGCTGCCCAGAGAGCTGGGAGCTGCCCCATGGCTGGCACCACCCCAGGGCAGGTTGTTTGGGGCTGTGAGCTGCCTGCTGTGGTTGGGGCTGTCCCTGCTGGGTGCAGGGGGCTTGGACTGGATGAGCTTCAGAGGTCACTTCCCACCCAAGCCACTCTGGGATTCTATGCTGAGTCTCCCTGAGCTTTCAGGGGGCAGGAAATAGTTCCCTTGGGGAACTCAGGATCCCCTTTGGGACTGTCTCCATGGTGTCCATGCAACAGTGCCAGGAGCAGGAGATGCTGATGGGCCCTGGGAAGGTGCCTGGCAGCCTTTGTCCCTGCACAAGGGAGGTGCTGGAAGGGTCCTGGCTTAAACCTGGATGCTTGGGAGCTGCCCTGGGCTCCTGCTCTCACCCTGCAGCACCTCAGTCTGCTGTGTGAGGGGGGGTTGGGTGCTGCCCTGCTCCCCAGGAGCCTGGGGATGGATGCCAAAGAGCCCTAGACCTGCAGGTGGGCCCTTCTGAGCAGCTCTTCAGCCTCACTGATGCTTATTTGCTCCTCCTCAGCAGAGCAATCAGAAGGAAAAGGTCACCCCATCCCCTGGCCCTCCCCGCAGTGGGAGCCAGCCAGGTTGCAGGGATCAGCAGTGAGGACAATTAATCCTTGCTGCCAGCACTAATCCTGTTTGCCTTCATCCCCCCAGCCTCACCCCCTCCTTCAGCACCCCCAAAGCTCCAGCTGCAGCACCAGCAGCCTGCTGCTGTCCCCGTGGCAGCACCTGGGGCATCTTCCCCTCCCCCACAGCTCCTGCTTCACATCTGGACCTACAGCAGACCCCTGGGGGCTTATTTCCATCATTGTGCCCCCAGCTGCTGAGACTCCAGGAAGGACTCTCAGGGCTGTCAATTCAGGACCTGCTTTGGTGAGGGTGGGGAGGCACTGGGAAGGTTGTGGATGTCCCCTCCTGGAGGTGCTCAAGGCCAGGTTGGATGAGACCTTCAGCAAGCTGGGCTGGTGGGAGGTGTCCCTGCCCCTGGGAGGTGTTCCTGCCCCTGGGAGGTATCCCTGCCCCTGGGAGGTGTCCCTGTACCTGGGAGATGTTCCTGCCCCTGGGAGGTGTCCCTGCCCCTGGGAGGTGTTCCTGTCCCTGGGAGATGTTCCTGCCCCTGGGAGGTGTCCGTGCCCCTGGGAGGTGTTCCTGCCCCTGGGAGGTGTTCCTGCCCCTGGGAGGTATCCCTGCCCCTGGGAGGTGTTCCTGCCCCTGGGAGGTATCCCTGCCCCTGGGAGGTGTCCCTGCCCCTGGGAGGTATCCCTGCCCCTGGGAGGTGTTCCTGTCCCTGGGAGGTGTCCCTGTGCCTGGGAGGTGTTCCTGTCCCTGGGAGGTATTCCTGCCCCTGGGAGGTGTTCCTGCCCCTGGGAGGTATCCCTGCCCATGGCAGGGGGGTTGGAGCTGGATGATCTTGAAGCTCCCTTCCAACCCATCCTAGGATTCTGTGATTCCATACCCTGCTCCTTTCCCCCACCCCAGCTCTGAGGAGCACCATGGTGCCTGCACCAGGCACTGCTGTCCCCTTTCCAGCCCAGCCAACCCTTTCCCATGCCCCCTCCATGCCCCCAGCTCATCTCTAACCCCTCTCAGTGATTCCATCTCCCCACCCCTGTGCCCAGCCCCCCACCCCCCACCCCCAGCACAATGAAGCCTCACTGTGCCCAGGCTGCCATCCCAACAGAGGCACAGTGATGGGGTGGGAATGCAGCCCCCTCCTCCCCCCTCCCCAGGCTGGCACACACAGCCTGGCATTGTCTGGGCTCAGCACCCTCAGTCCATAGAGCAATATTGGGGCAGGTGGTGCCTGGATGCTGCTCACAGCAGAGCCTTTGTGCAGCCTTCAACCACAGCAGAGCAGAGAGCTCAGGGCCTGGGCTGGGAGCAGGGAGCCTTGGAGATGTGGAGCCAGGGAATAATGGGGTTATGGAATCCTGGAATCATAGGGTCATGGAATCATGGAGTCATTGAGTCATGGAATCATGGAGTCATTGAGTCCTGGAATCATGAAATCATGGAGTCATAGAGCCATGGAATGATGGAATTATGGAAGCAGAGAGTCATGGAATCATGGAGTCATTGAGTCATGGAATTGTGGAATTATGGAAGCAGAGAGTCATGGAATCATGGAGTCATTGAGCCATGGAATCATGGAGTCATTGAGTCCTGGAATCATCAAATCATGGAGCCATAGAGCCATGGAATCATGGAAGCATAGAGTCATGGAATCATGGAGTCATTGAGTCACAGACTCATGGAATCATGGAGTCATTGAGTCATGGAATCGTGGAATTATAGAATCCTAGAGTCATGGAATCATGGAATTATGGAAGCGTAAATTAATGGAATTATAGAGTCATAAAATCATGGAATTGTGGAAGCATGAAGTCATGGAATCATGGAATGATGGAATCATGGAATCATGGAAGCATAGTCACGAAATCACGGAGTCATAGAACTGTGGAATTATGGAAGCATAAGATTGTGGAATCATGGAGTCATTGAGTCATGGAATCATGGAATCATAGAGTCATGGAATCATGGAGTCATTGAGTCCTGGAATTATGGAATCCTAGAGTCATGGAATCGTAGAGTTATGGAAGCATAAATTAATGGAATTATGGAGTCATGGAATCATGGAACCATGGAAGCACAGAGTCCTGGAATCATGGAGCCATAGAGTCATAGTCCCTGCTGACTGCAGGGGGCTTGGGCTGGATGTCCTTGGGAAGTCCCTTCCCACCCCAAGCCAGTCATGATTCCATGATTCCATTCCATTCTCCTAGCCCTTGAGGGATCACAAGCAGGGAGAAGGAGCCTCACCCAGGGGTGGTGGAGAACTGCTCTGCTGGAGGATGTCCCTGCTGCCTGCAGGGGGGGCTTGGGCTGGATGACCTTGGGGGGGTCCCTTCCAAGCCAGACTGTTCTGTGGTGCTGTGATTCCAAGCTGCAGGCCCAGGGAGCACCAATTCTGCTTCTTCAACTCAGCCAACTGAGAGCTGATGAAGTTCTCAAGGAATTAAGGAAAAAAAAAAAAACCCACAAAAAACCCAAACCACCAAAAAAACCCCAAAAAAGTTCTTAAAGCCCCAGCAAGAAGGAGCTGGAGGTGTGGAGGCAGCTCAGAAGGTGGCTCAGGCTTCACCCAGGAGCGAAGGGAAAGGATCTGCCGGAGAGGAGCCAGGGCCACGAGGCTGCTCCGCCTGCAGCAACATCTGCCAAGGCTGGCATCACCCTGGGAGTGCTGGCAAGGCTGGCAGGACCTATCACAGACCCCAGCTGGGACCTGCCAAGTGGTGGCAGGTGGAGCAGAGGGGAGGATTTGGCACCAGGAGGGCCCTGCCACGCGCTCCCCTCCCCGTCCCTGCCAGCCTCCCACGGGCACCGGTGGCAGCGTGCGGCGGGGCTCAGCTCTGCTCCTAGCCCAAGCTGTTCCCAGTGCCACCCTGGCACCCACTCGGGGAGCCTGTGGGGTTGGGACTTTGCTCCTCAGCTGGCGAGGAAGCCAAAACCCACCTGGAGAAAGGGGAAGTGAGAATTTGTTCCCCAAACGGCACAGCCCAAGCGACGCCTGGCAGCACAGCACAGCACAGCACAGCACAGCCCTGGGCTGCTGCAGCAACACCTCCCGGGCCAGGCTGGCACCCACAGCGCCCACCTGGTGCCATGGCACAGCACCAAGTCCTTCTGCACTCCCGGAACTTCAACACCCTTCTCCCTTTGCCCACTTGCCAAGCACGGATGCAGCAAATCCCACTCCCCACGACAGGCTTCAGGCTGGAGGAAAGGAGGCTGAGGGGAGACCTTCTGGCTCTCCACAGCTCCCTGAAAGGAGGCTGGAGCCAGGTGGAGACTCTTCTCCCAAGGAAGAAGCAAAACAGGACAAGAGGAAACGGCCTCAAGTTGCTCCAGGGGAGGTTTAGGTTGGACAGGAGGAACAATTTCTTCCCCGAAAGGGCAGTGGTGGAGTCCCCATCCCTGAAGGGGTTACAAAGCTGTGGAGGTGTGGTGCTGAGGGCCATGGGTTGGTGGTGACCTGGCAGGTGTTGGGTTGGACTTGATCCACCTATGGGTCCTCAACCTAGAGAAGAGCAGCCCCAGAGGGGATCTGAGCAATGCTCAGCAAGAGCTAAAGGCTGGGGGGCAAGAGGCTGGGGGCAGACTCTGCTCAGTGGTGCCCAGGGACAGGACAAGAGGCACAAAGTGGAGCCCAGGAGGTTCCACCTGAGCAGGAGGAGAAAGTTGTTTGGTGTGAGGGTGCTGGAGGCCTGGAGCAGGCTGCCCAGAGAGGTTGTGGAGAGCTTCCAACCCCCCCTGGGCACTGTGCTGCTGGGCAAGCTGCTGTGGGTGCCCTGCTGGAGCAAGGGGGGTTGGACTGGCTGAGCTCCAGAGGTCCCTTCCACCCTCCACCACACTGGGATGCTGTGACACAGGGACTCAACACCCCCCTGGGGCTGCCCAGGCCTTTGGGATCCCAGCCCCTGGATCTCCAGCCCCTGGCAGGTTCTCCATCACCTGGGGCCAGCTGCTCCCTTGCTTGGTCCTTCTCTCCAGACATCCTTGGCTGACTCTGATTTAAATCAAAGTGCTGTTAGCAACAGGGCCATTCCCACTGCCAAAAATGCCTCTAAATGGCATTTCCCCACCACTCCATTTCTCTTTCTCTGCTCTTTACCCATTTGTAAACTGCAGGAGGGAACAATTTAAGGCATCTGAAGTGAAATGCTTAAATTAACAATTTACAAATAGCTTAATTGAGGTCCTGGTCTCTTTCTTCTCCAGCAGAAGCTGCTAAATGATTCTGATTCATTCCCTATTTATTGGGTCTTGTGCTGAGAATTACAGGACTACAATCAAGGCTTTGGTGTAGGCTGGGGGGGGGGGGAAGGACCCTTCAAGCAGTGCATGGCAGCCAGAGCCATGGACAGGAGCTGAGGGAGCAGAGTGAGAAAGCTGTGAGTGATGCAGAGCTGAGGAGGGGGAGAAGGGGGCCAGACAAACTGCCTCCAGCTGAGGGATGCTGCAGGCTGTGCAGCCATCCTGGGGGGGTTGCATGGTCCCCTCCTTTGGAGCAGGATTCTGCCTCCTCTGCTGAGACCTAACCTGCAGTGCTGGGGCAGCTCTGGACCCCTCAGCACAGACAGGGAGCTGCTGGAGCAGGGCCAGAGGAGGGCACAGCAATGCTGGCAGGGCTGGAAGCCCTCTGCTGGGAGCCAGGCTGAGGGAGTTGGGCTTGGGCAGTCTGGAGAGGAGAAGGCTCCAGGGAGAGCTTCTGGTGGCCTTGCAGTGCTTCAAGGGGAGATCAGGAAGCTGGGGACAGAGTTTGGAGCAGGGACTGCTGTGACAGGACAAGTGGGGATGGTTTGGAACTCCAAGAGGGAGATTGAGAGTGGAGAGAAGGAAGAAATGTTTGACCCTGAGGGTGGGGAGAGCCTGGGCCAGGCTGCCCAGGGAGGTTGTGGATGTCCCCTCCCTGGAGGTGTTCAAGGCCAGGCTGGATGAAGCCTTGAGCACCCTGGGCTGGAGGGAGGTGTCCCTGCCCATGCCTGGGGTGTGGACTGGGTGACCTTTAGAGGTCCCTTCCAGCCTAACCCATTCCATGCATCTCATGCAAGCAGCCAACTGCATTCACCCTCCCACTGCCACCACCTTCAGCCCTGCCCCGGGGGCTGCTCCTCACCCATTCCTCCCCCAAACCTGGGCAGGGGAGCAGCACTGGGGGGGGAAGGGGGGGGATCTGCTCTGCCTGCAGCCTCACATCTCCCTGGCAGCCAAGGACACTCATGTCTGCATCAGCCTGCTCCTCTCCCAGGCTAATTCTGGCACATCAGAGGGGTAATTATAGGGCCATCAGCAGCACTGACAAGCCTGGAGCACGTCAGCCTGGCACCTGTCAGCTCCCTGCTGCAGACACCTCGTGGGCAGCCCAAAGGGGCTCTCTGTCCTCTCCCCCAGCTCTATTTTTAGGGCTTTGCTCTGCACTTCCCAGCCCCAAGCTCATCCCACCATCAGCCTCCCAGCCCCAGATGGGGCTCAGGAGAGTGACCCACAGGGATTTCACTGGCACTGGGTGAAGGAGGGGGAAGCTTCTGCCTGCCCCACAGCAGCTAGGGGATGGCTGCCCATGGGGTGTGCACTGATCCTTGCATGGGGGCAAGAAGCCAGACCTTTGCCTGCTGCAAATCACCCTGGCTCTGCATATCTTTGGGTGGAAGAGACCTTCAAGGTCATGCTTAAGGCAGGAGACCAGCCCTGATTTGTCCCAGGAAAGGGTCTTGGAGCATCTCTAGGAGCACCAATGGATCCCCAGCCTGGAGCAGAGCAGTCCCACAGGGGAGCTGAGCAATGCCCAGCAAGAGCTAAAGGGTAGGGGGTAAGAGGCTGGGGGCAGACTCTGCTCAGTGGTGCCCAGGGACAGGGCAAGGGGCACAGAGTGGAGCCCAGGAGGTTCCATCTGAGGATAGGAGAAAGTTGTTTGGTGTGAGGGTGCTGGAGGCCTGCAGCAGGCTGCCCAGAGAGGTTGTGGAGAGCTTCCAACCCCCCCTGGGCACTGTGCTGCTGGGCAAGCTGCTGGGGGTGCCCTGCTGGAGCAAGGGGGGTTGGACTGGCTGAGCTCCAGAGGTCCCTTCCAACCCTCCACCATGCTGAGATTCTGGGATTCTAGGATCTGATTCCATCATTTGTCATGCATACAACAGGCAGAACACCAGAGGTGAGAACATTCCCAGCTGCTGGAGCTGTGGCCACAACAAGGGGCAAGAGCCCAGAAAGCTCCATCCCAGGAGCATCCCGTGGCTGGGAAGCTCAGACAGCACCAGTGAGGAGGAGGAGGGAGAGGAGAGGGAGGCAGTCTGGCTGTTTGCTGGCTTTGAAAGGGAAGGAAGAAGCTGCATGGTGGGGGGGGGGGAAGCAATGATTTTAATTAAAAGGCAAATGACTGCACTGAACATTGACTGGAAGCTCAGAGATATTAAAAAGCTGTTGACTCTCTGAGTTATTCCTCCCTGGGCTGCTTGACAGGGAAAAGCCTTTAGACAGCACCAACTGGGTTGGCATCCCAGCTTGGACAGCCCCAGTGAGGGGAGAGGGGAGTGGGAAGCAGGTGGGGACAGCCTCTTGCCTTGTCCTAGGGGACAATGATGGCAGCCAGGAGCTCCTCCTGTGCCCTGCTCTGAGCCAGCACCATCCCTGCAATGAGCTGGGCTGCATGGACCCTTCCCAGCTCAGCCCCACCACAGATGGTCCTTCACTTCTCCTTGCTTGGTCTCAGGGCTCAACTCCCTCTACCAGGTCCCTCTTGCATCCTGCTGCATGGCAACAGGACCCAAACCTCCCCTCTGCTGGGCACACCTTGAGTGCTGGGTTCAGTTTTGGGGCCCTCACTCCAAGAAGGACATTGAGGGGTCCAGAGAAGGGCATGAAAGCTGGGGAAGGGTCTGGAGAAGCTGCTGAAGGAGCTGGGGGGGGTTGGTCTGGAGAAGAGGAGGTTGAAGGAGACCTCATTGCCCTCAACAGCTCCCTGAAAGGAGGCTGGAGCCAGCTGGGGGTTGGTCTCTTCTGCCAAGGAGCAAGTGACAGGACAAGAGGAACCAGCTTCAAGTTGCCCCAGGGCAGGTTTAGGTTGCCCATGAGGAACAATCTCTTTCCCCTTGAGGGTTGCCAAGCCCTGGCCCAGGCTGCCCAAGGCAGAGGTGGAGTCCTCCTCCCTGGAGGGCTTCCAAAGTGGTGCTGAGGGCCACACTTTGGGGCTGCCCTGGCAGTGCTGGGTTAAAGGTTGAACTCAATGACCCTGAAAGGTCTTCTCCAAGCCAACCCAGTCCCTGACTCTATGAAATCCTCCCTGGCTGCCTCCAGGCTCACCCTGAGCCACGTCTCTGCCAGAGCCCAAGGTGGGATGAAAGCAGGAAGCTGATTCCTGCCAGCCTGAGCAGGGGGCAGGAGGGGTCAAAACCACCTTTGGTGTTTTTTGCTTCCCACAGGAGACAAGCTCATTAACTGCCACCATTCCATGGCTGAGAGGTGACCTTCTAACTGTCTAGCTGCTCACCTCCACGAGGATGCAGCTTCTGAGAGCTGGGGGCTCTTTAATCTTGTTCAGACAAAGGCAGAACAAGATCTGATAGCTGGAAGCTGAGGCGTCAGGAAGGCAGACAAGAGAGAAAGCAAAGGTGCAGAACAGGGCTGGGGCAGCCTGTGCTGAGCAAGAGCCTCATCTCCATCCTCTCCCACCTCTGAACCAAGGCAGGATGTCCTCCAGGAAGACAAACACCCACTCAGGCAGGAGTTATGGTCTGGAGGCAGGGAGTTCCTGATGAGACTCTGGCCCCTGGCACACAGCTGGGGTTAAGCAGGGTGATGGGAAAGGTCTTTTCTAGGCTTGGAAAGATGCCACCAAGCAAACAGATCCTGCCCAAGACCCTACAAACTCCACAGATCCTGCCCAAGACCCTACAAACACAACAGATCCCAACCAAGACCCTACAAGCACAACACATCCCAACCAAGACCCTACAAGCACAACAGATCCCAACCAAGACCCTACAAACACAACAGATCCCAACCAAGACCCTACAAGCACAACACATCCCAACCAAGACCCTACAAGCACAACACATCCCAACCAAGACCCTACAAACTCCACAGATCCTGCCCAAGACCCTACAAACACAACAGATCCCAACCAAGACCCTACAAGCACAACACATCCCAACCAAGACCCTACAAGCACAACAGATCCCAACCAAGACCCTACAAGCACAACAGATCCCAACCAAGACCCTACAAGCACAACAGATCCCAACCAAGACCCTACAAACACAACAGATCCCAACCAAGACCCTACAAGCACAACAGATCCCAACCAAGACCCTACAAGCACAACAGATCCCAACCAAGACCCTACAAACACAACACATCCCAACCAAGACCCTACAAACACAACAGATCCTACCCAAGACCCTACAAACACAACAGATCCCAACCAAGACCCTACAAACACAACAGATCCCAACCAAGACCCTACAAACACAACAGATCCCAACCAAGATCCTACAAGCACAACAGATCCCAACCAAGACCCTACAAGCACAACAGATCCCAACCAAGACCCTACAAGCACAACAGATCCCAACCAAGACCCTACA
Organism: Indicator indicator; assembly: GCF_027791375.1. NCBI lineage: Eukaryota > Metazoa > Chordata > Aves > Piciformes > Indicatoridae > Indicator > Indicator indicator. The sequence goes on from NW_026539234.1 coordinate 48,819, forward strand.
AGCACAACAGATCCCAACCAAGACCCTACAAGCACAACAGATCCCAACCAAGACCCTACAAGCACAACAGATCCCAACCAAGACCCTACAAGCACAACAGATCCCAACCAAGACCCTACAAGCACAACAAATCCTACCCAAGACCTCACAAACCAAACAAAACCTACCCAAGACCTTACAAACTCCACAGATCCTACCCAAGACCTTACAAACACCACAAGTCCTACCTCAAGACCCTACAAGCACAACAAATCCTACCCCAAGACCCCACAAACCAAACAGATCCTACCCAAGGCCCCACAAATCCTACCCAAGATCCTACAAACCAAACAGATCCTACCCAAGGCCCCACAAATCCTACCCAAGACCCTACAAATCCTACCCAAGACCCCACAAATCCTACCCTAAGACCCCCCCAAACTCCACAAATCCTGCCTAACACCCCCCAGATTCTACCAACCTGCCCCCATTACCTTCACCCCCTCCATCCTTGTGCCATCCTCCTTGTGCTGCTTTTCACCCCTCCAGCTGCTGCCCAGCCCCTTCAGGAACCTGACTGCCAGCAAAGCATCACCACCAGAGCCACTTTCCCCCTCACACCAAGCCCCCCCCTGCAGCCATCCCCAGTGCTGGAGCTACCAGACCTGGCTGTGCCTCCAGCTGCCAGCTCCTGGGAAGAGCAAGCAGGATCCATGGATGGGCCCTGGGCACAGCTTCCAAAGCTTCTCCTTCCCACTTGGCCCCAAGGCAGCAGCAGTGCAAAGCTGCTCTCCAGCTGAGGGGCTGAGGGGCAAGCTTCAGAGCCAGGGAGTTAATTGGATGTGTAATTTGGGGATGGCAAATGAGCTAGAACAGTGTTTGGTGCCCAGGGCAAATCCCATCTGGATGCAGCTTGCTGCTGTCTCCACATCCCACCTCCCCCCCACTGCCATGCTGGGACCAGTTGTTCACTGCCACTCCACAAGGCCCATTAGAGCCCAGCCTGCTCTTCCAGCACCTTGGTTTTACACCCCAGCAGCCCTCCTGTTGGCACACCCCAACTATTACAAGCTCCATTTCCTCCATGCCCCCCCCCCCCCTCCCAGCACTGCCTTCCCTCTGCTGGCATTCAGTTGCCAAAGAGCCAGGCACATCCCTAGGGATGGACAGAGAGGTTGGTGGAGCTGCCCTGACCTCCAGGCTGACAAACTCTCCCTGCTCCAGGGCAAGAGGGCACCAAAAGCTGAGATAAGCAAGCTGGAAGCAGAGGGAATTGGGATGGTGCAGGTTGGTGTCCCTCCAGGGAACAGAAGAAGTTCCACCTAAACATGAGGAGGGAATTCTATACCTTGAGGCTGCCCAGAGAGGTTGTGGAGAGCTTCCAACCCCCCCTGGGCACTGTGCTGCTGGGCACAGCTGTGGGTGCCCTGCTGGGGCAGGGGGGGTTGGACTGGCTGAGCTCCAGAGGTCCCTTCCAACCCTCCCCATGCATGCAGGAAGGGAGGTGCTCAGCTCTCTCCTGCCCAGCCCTGATGTCCCTGGGCTCACACTGTGGGAGCTCCAGAGGTCCCTTCCAACCCCACCAGGCTGGGATTCAGGGATTCCAGGGATGCGGAGTGAATCCCAGTGGCTCTCATGGGCTGGGCTCTGGGGGAGCTCAGCTGTTGTCAGAGCTGTTTCTGAAGGCAGATGGTTCCCTCCATCACCTGGGCCAGGTCTGCTGCTGCTGCTGCTGCTGCTGCTGCTGCTGGGATGGGTTTAGCTTGGAGCTGCTGCCCTGATTGACAAGGCCCTGGTGCACTTCTCAAGCTCCCCCCCTTCCACCCCTCACCCTGCCAAAGCTCTGCTGAAATCTGTGCTGAGCTGCTGGGAGCAGCTGTGGCAGTGTCAACACCCAGCCCATTAGAGGCCGACAGATGCCACCAAAATCAAATCTATTATTGTGACAGACCCAGCAGGGCTGCTGCTGAACAGATTCCACCACATTCCCCCTCTCACAGCCGTGCTGAGGCAGCCACACTCCCACAGCCAGCTCCCACAGCAGGCAGCTGCCTCTCTGCCTCCCTCCCAGAGCCCAGCAGCTTCCTCTCCTCAGCCCCCATGGAAAGCTTTCCCCTTCCCCAGCCCAGCAAGGAGAACCTGGCAAACCTTGCAAGATGCAGCCTCTGGTGGGGAAAGAGCTGCTTCCTCCAGGAACAAAAGTGATGCCACCAGCTGCAGGCACCATCTCCAACTTTAAAACCATCTCCAGCTCCAAAATCATCTCTAGCTCCAAACTCATTCCCAGCTCCAAACTCATCTCCAGCTCCAAACTCAACCCCAGCTCCAAACTCATCCCAGCTCCAAACTCATCTCCAGCTCCAAACTCATCTCCAGCTCCAAACTCAACCCCAGCTCCAAACTCATCCCAGCTCCAAACTCATCTCCAGCTCCAAACTCATCTCCAGCTCCAAACCCATCCCCAGCTACAAACTCATCCCCAGCTCCAAACTCATCTCCAGCTCCAAACTCATTCCCAGCTCCAAACTCATCCCAGCTCCAAACTCATCTCCAGCTCCAAACTCATTCCCAGCTCCAAACTCAACCCCAGCTCCAAACTCATCCCAGCTCCAAACTCATCTCCAGCTCCAAACTCATCTCCAGCTCCAAACCCATCCCCAGCTACAAACTCATCCCCAGCTCCAAACTCATCCCCAAACTCATCTCCAGCTCCAAACTCATCCCCAGCTCCAAACTCATCTCCAGCTACAAACTCATCCCCAGCTCCAAACTCATCTCCAGCTCCAAACTCATTCCCAGCTCCAAACTCATCCCCAGCTCCAAACTCAATCCCAAACTCATCTCCTGCTCCAAACTCATCCCCAGCTCCAAACTCAACCCCAAACTCATCTCCAGCTCCAAACTCATTCCCAGCTCCAAACACAACCCCAGCTCCAAACTCAACCCCAGCTCCAAACTCATCCCAGCTCCAAACTCATCTCCAGCAAAACTCATCCCCAGCTCCAAACTCCTCTCCAGCTCCAAACTTATCCCCAGCTCCAAACTCATCCCCATCTCCAAACTCATTCCCAGCTCCAAACTCATCTCCAGCTCCAAACTCATTCCCAGCTCCAAACTCATCCCCAGCTCCAAACTCAATCCCAAACTCATCTCCTGCTCCAAACTCATCCCCAGCTCCAAACTCAACCCCAAACTCATCTCCAGCTCCAAACTCATTCCCAGCTCCAAACTCATCCCAGCTCCAAACTCATCTCCAGCAAAACTCATCCCCAGCTCCAAACTCCTCTCCAGCTCCAAACTCATCCCCAGCTCCAAACTCATTCCCAGCTCCAAACTCATCCCCAGCTCCAAACTCATCTCCAGCTCCAAACTCATTCCCAGCTCCAAACTCATCCCCAGCTCCAAACTCATTCCCAGCTCCAAACCCATCCCCAGCTCCAAACTCATCCCCAGCTCCAAACTCATCCCAGCTCCAAACTCATTTCCAGCTCCAAACTTATCCCCAGCTCCAAACTCATTCCCAGCTCCAAACTCATCCCCAGCTCCAAACTCATCCCAGCTCCAAACTCATTCCCAGCTCCAAACTCATCCCCAGCTCCAAACTCATTCCCAGCTCCAAACCCATCCCCAGCTCCAAACTCATCCCCAGCTCCAAACTCATTCCCAGCTCCAAACTCATTTCCAGCTCCAAACTCAACCCCAGCTCCAAAGTCATCCCCAGCTCCAAACTCATTCCCAGCTCCAAACTCATCCCCAGCTCCAAACCCATCCCCAGCTCCAAACCCATCCCCAGCTCCAAACTCATCCCCAGCTCCAAACTCATCCCCAGCTCCAAACTCATCTCTAGCTCCAAAACCATCCTCATCATCAAAACCATTCCCAGCTCCAACCCCCTCCTTCCCCTGCAAGCAGGGTGGAAGCTGATTCCTTCCTCCCTTCAAACCAGAAACCAGGCAACACCCAAGGCCTGAACCACTCAGGAAATGAGCTCCAGGTGCTTCCCTCACCCACCATGACCCCAGCACCCAGGAGAGCGTTGAGGAAGGAGTCAACACCAAACATGAAAAGAAGGAGGGTGGGGAGGATCAGAATGCTGGCCCCCAGCCCCTGGTACTGACCTGGAGACTTTAAACAGAGGGAACAGAGTCCTGGCTTCTTCCCTCCTGCAATTCCATGGAGCCCTGGTTAGGGACAGGAAAGGAGGAGATTCATGAATGAAGGGGATCCAGGAGGGAAAGTTTGCCAGGGATGGAGGGGAATAAACAAATAAATCAGAGCAAGCAAAACACAGCATGGGGCTGAAACCATAAAAAGAAGGAGGGAAAAAAAAAAAAGCAAAACCAGAGAGAAGAGCAGCAGCAGAAAGCAGCTGGGAGTGAAAGAGAGCAATGGGAGCTGGGCTGTGCTCTGGGCTTCAACCCCATACCCATGCTGCTGGAAACATCCAAGCCTGGGCTGCAAGGGGGTCCCCAAATGCCTCAACTCTGCTGCTGCTGCTGGATCATGGAGCCAGGGAGTGCTTTGGGTCGAAGGGAACCTCTGGAGCTCATCCAGTCCAAGCCTCCTGCAGTCAGCAGAGACATCCCTGATGCTCAGAGCTCCAAACAACCTGCCCTGGGATGGTGCCAGGGATGGGGCAGCTCTCACCTCTCTGGGCAGCCTGGCCCAGGCTCTCCCCACCCTCAGGGTCAAACATTTCTTCCTTCTCTCCACTCTCAATCTCCCTCTTGGAGTTCCAAACCATCCTCCCTTGTCCTGTCACAGCAGTCCCTGCTCCAAACTCTGTCCCCAGCTTCCTGACCTCCCCTTGAAGCACTGCAAGGCCACCAGAAGCTCTCCCTGGAGCCTTCTCCTCTCCAGACTGCCCAAGCCCAACTCTCTCAGCCTGGCTCCCAGCAGAGCCCTTCCAGCCCTGCCAGCACTGCTGTGCCCTCCTCTGGCCCTGCTCCAGCAGCTCCCTGTCTGTGCTGAGGGCTCCAGAGCTGCCCCAGCACTGCAGGTTAGGTCTCAGCAGAGCACAGCAGAAGGGCAGAATCCTGCTCCCTGCCCCTGCTGCCCACACTGCTGGGGACCAGCCCAGGACACAGCTGGGGCTGGGCTTCATGTCCAGCTTCTCACACTCCAGGACCCCCAAGTCCTTCTCCACAGGGCTGCTCTCAGTGCCAACATCTCAATCCCACCAGCCCCAGGATCCCACCAAGGGAACCCTGCCCAGCTCAGCCCCCAGCAGGGGACACTTGTTGGGAAGATGAATTATGGACATGGAAGAAGAAAGGACAAGCTGAGGAGGAGATCTTCTTGTGCTTTGCTTCCTCAGCAACTACTCAGCCTGGACCTTTCTAGCAGAGCTGGAGCTGCACAGCCCTCGTTGTGCCCCAATTGGTGCAGCAGCAGAGCCTGTCCTGGGGACCTGCCAGCTCCCAACTTGGGCAATATCAGATCCAACAACCCCAAAAGCCCCAAAAACTAGCAAAAAGCCCCCAGAAATAACAAAAAGCACCAAAAAGCATCAAAAGTAGCCAAAAGCACCCCCAAAAAGCATCAAAAAGTACCAAAAAGCACCCAAAAAAGCACCAAAAATCACCAAAAGGCACCCAAAAGAGTACAAAAAGTACCAAAAGGCACCAAAAAGTACCCAAAAGAGCACCAAAAAGTAAGAAAAGGCAGGGGGAAAAGCACCAAAGGTACCAAAAGGCATCAAAAAGCACCCCAAAAAGCACCCAAAAGTGCCCCAAACCCCCAAAAAGTACCAAAAAGCACCAAAAAAAAAACCCCAAAATTATCAAAAAGCACCTAAAGGCACCCAAAAAAGCAGGAAAAAGTACCAAAAGGCACCAAAAAGCACCCAAAAGAGCATCAAAAAGTAAGAAATGGCAGCAGAAAAGGTACCAAAAGGCACCAAAAAGCCCCCCAAAAAGCACCCATAAGTACCCAAAAGCCCCAAAAAGTACCAAAAAGCACCCAAAAAAATACCAGAAAGCACCAAAAGGCACCCAAAAAAGCACAAAAAAGTCCCAAAAGGCCCCAAAAATCACCCAAAAGAGCACCAAAACCCCAACCCCCCCCAAAAAAAAGCACACAAAAGTACCCAAAAGCCCCCAAAAGTCCCCAAAAAGCACTCAAAAAATACCAAAAAGCCCCAAAAAACCACCCAAAAAAGCACAAAAAAGTCCCAAAAGGCATCGAAAAGCACCCAAAAGAGCACCAGAAAGTAAGTAAAGGCAGGGGGAAAAGCACCAAAGGTACCAAAAGGCACCAAAAAGCCCCCAAAAAAGCCCCCAAACATACCCAAAAGCACCCCAAAAAAGCACCGACAACTCCAGAAGCACCAAAAACTGCCAAAAAGCACCCAAGAAAAAGCACCAAAAGCACAGGAGGGCCCCAAAAGGTAGAAGAAGTCCCCCAAAAGCATCTCCTTGGCCCCAGCCCCGTGGGGTTTGCCCTTGCTGCTGGGCACAGGCTGGCATCACTCTGCTGTGCTTCAGGTCATCACCACGGTGGAAAGCAGGAGGAGTGAATGTGGGGAGGGCAGAGACACTGCCAGTGCCCCCCCGACCCCCCCACCCCTGACCCCCAGGTTTGGAAAGCCCCCCCCCGCCTTGGGCATCCTGGCAGTGCCCAGCTGCCTCCCAACAAGCAGAGCTGCTGTGAGCCTCTCTTTGTAGGGCTGTGGGGAAGGCTTTCTCCTCCTCCTCCCCTCCCCATCCTCCCTCCTGGCCCAGCCCTGTGCCGGGAGGAGCAGGGTGAGGAGGGCAGGGGCGGGCAGGGCACAGCAGAGCTGCCCAGCCCTCGGTGCCCACAAGGGCTTCTTTATTCACCAGCTCTGCTCTGCCATCACACCCACGGCTGCAGGGCATCTGTGCCCTCCCCACCCCAAGCCTGGCTCTGCTCTCTCTGTCCTCCCTCGGCTGTCACTTCTGCCACCACTGCCCTCGGGGCTCAGCTGTGGCTCCAGACCAGGAATTCCAGGGGCAGTCTCCCTTTCCCAACCAGGAGGAGGAGGAGGGCAGCAGGGTAGCCAAATGCCACTTCTAACCCCTGGGGTGGCACCAAGGGACTCTGCTGGCACTTGGGGTGCTCCCCAGGGTGGCAGGAGCTTGGCCAAGCCCTTTCCCCCCTATGCCCCCAGCCCCGTGGTGGGATTTGGGGGGTGGGGGGGGGGTGATGTGCAGCTCCCTCCCCATCCCTCCAGCCAGCACTGGGGGCAGGGGCAGGCACATCCCTATGGATCAAGGTGTGGATTCACAGGGAACGGATTGTCACGCCTGGAGGGGGGGAAAGAATCTTCAAGGCACAACAGGAGAGAGGCAAGAGGCAGGAAAGGAAAGTGGAAAATCCTTTGCTAGAGCAAAGAGCTTTATTCATTTGTTTGGATAATTGCAGTGCAGGTTGAATTATTGATGCTGTGCTTTGTAAGCTGCCAGGAAAGGCCTGGGAGAGGATTTGCTGCTGCTGGGGGTGGCTGCAGAACCCAGGAGCCCCCAACAAGGTGACCAGCAGGACACAGGGACCCCCACACACCCCCACCCCATCCCCCCAGCCAGCTCTGCCAACCTCCCCAGAGCCTGGGGATAGGAGGAGACCTCCCTAACCTGGCACAGGGGGCAAGGATCCTGCTGGTAAGGGTAGGGCAGCAAGCCAGGGGGGGGTCCCCTGGCACTGGGGACACTCTCCCAGCACTGGGGACACTCTCCCAGCACTGGAGATACTCTCCCAGCATTGGGGACACTCTGCCAGCACTGGGGACACTCTCCCAGCATTGGAAACACTCTCCCAGCATTGGGGACACTCTGCCAGCATTGGGGACACTCTCCCAGCATTGGGGACACTCTGCCAGCACTGGGGACACTCTCCCAGCATTGGGGACACTCTCCCAGCACTGGGGACACTCTCCCAGCCCTGGGGACACTCTCCCAGCACTGGGGACACTCTCCCAGCATTGGAAACACTCTCCCAGCACTGGGGACACTCTCCCAGCACTGGGGACACTCTCCCAGCATTGGAAACACTCTCCCAGCATTGGAAACACTCTCCCAGCACTGGGGACACTCTCCCAGCACTGGGGACACTCTGCCAGCCCTGGGGACACACCACAGCTTCCCAGTTCAAACCAGTTCAAACCCCACTCTGCTGGCAGCCCCAAACCTCTCCCAAACAACTCCCCCTCCCCCCCAGCCTCCAGCCTCTTTCTTTCCTCCCCTACCTTCAAGGAGCTCCTTCCTCTCCCCAGCTTGCCAGGAGACCTGAGGGATCAAGCACAGCTCTTCTGGTGGCCATCAGAAAGGGGGTGGGGGACAAATGTGGCTCCTTTTGACATTTGCCATGGGGAAAGCAAAAATTAAAAGAAGAAGAAGAAGCTGGAGCCCTCCCACCTCATCCTCAGGAGTTTGATGGAATTGTTTGGCTTGGAGAAGCCCTTTGAGATCTTGACTCCAGACATCAACCCAACCCCACCAGGGCCATCAAGCTGTGTCCCCAAGGGCCATGGCCACACATTTCTTCACCCTCTGCAGGGATGGGGACTCCACCACCTCCCTGGGCAGCCTGGTCCAATGCTGGGGGGAGGAAAGGGCAGGGGGTGGGTTGCAGGGGGCAGTGCTGCCCCTGATGTGGACTCTCCCAAGCCAAGAGCCTGGCAGCAGATCACAGAATCACAAAATATTAGGGGTTGGAAGGGGCCTTAAAAGATCATCGAGTCCAAGCCCCCTGCCAGAGCAGGATCCACCTGGAGTAGGTCCCAGCTCCTAGCTTCCAGTCTCTGCTTCCCCCTCCATGACCTTGGGCCAAGGACTTGCCCTGGGAGCACCTTGGCAGGGAGATAACAGAGCTCAGAGCTGGCAGTGCCAGCAGCCAAGAGCTCATTGTTTATCTGTGGAGCACCACAACCTCCCTGGAGTGACTTTGGCTGCCAGGTGGCCAAGAAATTGGCTCCAGGACCTGCTGCATCCTAGGATTGGAAAACCTGGCAGCACCCAGACCAAAGCCATCCCCTGGGTGCTGATTCCTTGGAGCTCAGCAGGAGCAAAGGTCCTTGTTTGCTTTTGCACCCTCATGCAACCCTTGAGGGAGCAGCACAGGTCCCTGTCCTACAGCTCCAGAGGCCACCAGGCCCTGAGGGACATCGTGGATGGAGGAGATGTTGCTTGCCAGCAGTGGAATGAAATGGAGGCAGGGATGGAGCCAGGAGCCCTGGGGCAGGGGCAGGGCATTGCTTTCTGCAGGGGAGGAGGAGGAGGGCAGGGAGAGGAGTGGGGAAGGCTCCACCTCAGTGTCCTTGAGTGTCCTTTGGAGGCTTTGCTTCTCCTGCAGCACAGCAGATGAGGAAGGACTGAAAATCCCAAACTGCTGCTCCTCTTTGATTCCCCACACCACAGAGAGAGTTGAAAGGAAGCAGTGAAGGCAAGAGAGAGGAGGAGGAGGAGGAAGAGGAGGAGGAGGAGGAGGTGTGAGGGAAGGGAGGAGGGAGAAATAGGAGCAGGTATGGGGGGGAAGGAGACACTCTTGGTCCCCTCCACTCCTCTGGGGGGGCAAGGGCTCCCTGGGAGCTTCCTGAGCTTGCCCTGGGCTTGGCAGCTCTGTGTGCCATGGAGGGAAAGCAAGGGCAGGGCATGCTCCAAGCAGCCAAGCACTGAGGTCCCTTCCCCAGGGCACCTCCACAGCACCACCTTGCCCACCCCTGGCCTGGCCACCCCTAGATGCTCCCAGAAGCAACTGGAGGAGGAAGGAGGATCACAGAATGGTGGAGGTTGGAAAGGAGCTCTGGAGATGGAGTCCAACCCCCTGCTAAAGCAGCCCCCCAAGTGGGGCTGGAAGCTCTCCAGAGAAGGAGACTCCACAACCTCTCTGGGCAGCCTGCTCCAGGCCTCCAGCAGCCTCACACCAAAGAAGCTCAAGTGAAACACAGAGGCAAAGCTGCTCCAAGAGGCAAGAAATGACCTGAGAAGAAAGGTGTGGCCATGGCACTTGGGGCCATGGCACTTGGGGCCATGGTGGTGCTGGGTTGGTGGTTGGACTCTGTGATCCCAAAGGTCTTTTCCCACCCAAGCAATTCTGTGATTCCATGCCATGATCCAAACCATCCCTGCAGCACCTGGAGGAGGTCACCCCCATGCCCTCCTCCCTCCTGAAAGCATCCCAGACTCCCATGCTCAGGAGCTACCAAGCTCCAGCACTGCTCTTCCAGCCTTCCTGGGAGGTTTGGGATGGTCTCATCCATGGGATGTGGGAAGAGAAGCAAATGTAGGCTCCTTGGATCCAGGCCTAGCAGCTCACTGGGTGCTGAGGGCAGAAAACCTTCAGCTTTGGCTCCTGCTGGCCAAAGCAAGGCAAGAGGTGACCCCAGGAGGCTCAGCAGCCCCCCTCCAGCCCTGCCTGCCTTCCCCACCCTCATTCCCAGAGATCCAGCTCTAGCTGTGGGTGGGAGCTGCTGTATTTTTCCATGCACCAAGCTCCAAAGTGACACTTCTTTTTTTTTTTTTTATTTATTTCCCCCCCCACCCCCTCCTCCCTCTGGAGCATGAGAGAAGTGGCAAATTAGCATCAAACCACTGAGCCAAGGCCCAACCTGGAGCACTGCGACAGCATCGCTCCAACCACCACGGGAGCAGGGCTGGGGTCCTCCCCAGCCCTCCCCAGCTGCCCTTGCCAAGGGTGGTGGCAGCCACAGAAGGGAAGTTCAACTGCCAGCCTGCTACTGTGCCACTCAGCTCAGCCCTGCCACTGGCAGATGGATTTGGAGCCCCCCAGCTCCAAGGCATGGAACCCCCCGAGCTGCTTGGGAAGAGCACCGAGACCTGAAGCTCCTTGGGAGGTTTGGGAGAGGAATCACCAAGGCCAGAGGTTGAGCAGCTGGAGCAGGGGGGGTCATAGCTTCAAAGAATGGTGGAGAGTGGAAGGGAACCTCTGGAGCTCAGCCAGTCCAACCCCCCCTGCTCCAGCAGGGCACCCACAGCAGCTTGCCCAGCAGCACAGTGCCCAGGGGGGGTTGGAAGCTCTCCACAACCTCTCTGGGCAGCCTGCTGCAGGCCTCCAGCACCCTCACACCAAACAACTTTCTCCTCCTGCTCAGATGGAACCTCCTGGGCTCCACTTTGTGCCCCTTGCACCGCTGAGCAGAGTCTGGCCTCAGCCTCTTGCCCCCTACCCTTTATCTCTTGCTGAGCATTGCTCAGATCCCCTCTGGGGCTGCTCTTGAAATATCTAAGCTCCAGCTGGAGGAGATCTGACAGCACCAATGGGGCTGTGTACAGGCTGGGCTGGAGCCAGGGACAGGGATACAGTGCTGGGAAGTCATGGATGGAGCTTCTCCAGAGAGCTGGGGAAGGGTCTGGAGAGCAGGGCTGGGGAGGAGCAGCTGAGGGAGCTGGGGGTGTTCAGCCTGGAGAAGAGGAGGCTGAGGGAGACCTCATTGCCCTCTGCAGCTCCCTGGAAGGAGGCTGGAGCCACATGGGGCTTGGGCTCTTCTCCCAAGGAACAAGCAGCAGGAGGAGAAATGGCCTCAAGTTTCCCCAGGGGGAGGTTCAGGTTGGACATGAGAAGAAGTTCTTCACTGGAAAGGTTCTCCAGGCCTGGGAGGAGGCTGAATCCCCCTAGATGGTGTTTCAAAGAGGCAGAGATGTGGTGCTGAGGGCCATGGTTTAGCCCCAGCCTTGGTAGAGTCAGAGAATGGTTGGAGAGGATGATCTGAAAGGGCTTTGCCAGCTGAAGGGATTCTGGGATTCTCTTCCACAAGCCCTCACTTCCAACCTTTCTTGGATGTCCCTTTCAAAGGTCTGAGCCCTGAGAGGTGACCTGAGCAAGGTGCTCTGGGGGTGGGACTGGGAGAGGAGCTGCTCCTTCAGACCCAGTTAGTCTGGAACACTGCTTCCCAGTTTGGGATTGGAGTGCAGCTGCTCCATCTCCCAGCTTGGGGCTGTGCTAGAAGCCCAAATGCAGCTTCTCCCTTCCCCCTCCTCCCTTTGCAAGCAGAACATTTCAGCATGGGGTGGGGTGGAGAGAAACAAAACCAAGCCAGAAGCGTTTGTGTGTCCCCTCCACCCCCTTCCTCTTCCTCCCACCCTCCCCCAGCTCTCTCCATCAACCCTTCTGTTGGAGATGAATTTTAAATTAAACCCCAAAAAAAGAAAAAAAGAAAAAAAAAATTTCTTCATTTGCATTTTTTTCTGAAAGTGGAAACCATGCAGGGGGAAGGGGAAGGGAGGGATGAGGAGGAAAAAAAAAAAAAAAAAAAAAAAAAAAACACCTCCTCAAATGAAATCAAATCAAAGCAGCTGACAGCAAAGTTTTATTGTCCCCCATTGGGTGGTGAGGAGCAAATCAGTGATTTGTGTGTGTGTGTGTGATGAGCATTTCAGCTCCTTTGCTGAAATTCAGCCCTTCTGAGCCCTGCTGCACCTGCAGCCTGGCACAGCCAGGAACTGGGGAGGTTAATGAGGCCCTTTGAGAAGGAGCAGAGCACAGCAGATGGGGGGTGGAGGGTTGGGGGGTGCAGAAGTGGGCACCAGCTCACCCCTCTCCAGCTGAAGGACTCTGTGCTGATGAGTTGGGAACCTCCCCAGCCCCACAAGTGGTGCTGGAGATGGAGCCTGGCTGCTGGGTGAGACCTATTTGGCCTTCAGACCTCCCCAGATGGAATTGGGTTGGGTTGGAAGGGACCTTAAAGATCAGCTGGTTCCAAACCCCCTGCCATGGGCAGGGACACCTCCCACCAGACCTCTAAGGTCACTGAGTCCAAGCATCCACCCAGCACCACCATGGCCACCAAACCATGGCCCCAGGTGCCATGGCCAGAGGTTTTTTTGAAGCCCTTCAGGGATGGAGACTCCACCACCTCCCTGGGCAGCCTGTGCCAGTCCCTGACCACTCTTGCAGGGCAGAAATTGTTCCTCATCTCCAACCTACACCTCCTCTGGTGCAACTTGAGGTCATTTCCTCTTGTCCTTATTACTCTGGGGAGAAGAGACCAACCTCCACCTGGCTCCAGCCTCCTCTCAGGGAGCTGGAGAGAGCCAGAAGGTCTCCCCTCAGCCTCCTTTTCCCCAGGCTGAGCACCCCCAGCTCCCTCAGCCACTAAACCCTGGCAGCAGGAGCCTCTATGGACTCATCCACCTCCTCCACCTCCTCTTCTTGACCCCAAGGTAGGTCCCAACCAGCCTGGCCTTGTCCCCCCCCTGCTGGCCACCAGGCTCCAGCTGTGTTGGGATGCTCCCTGCACCCCCAAAGCCTGCCGGGGGACGTGGCTCAGCCACGTCCCTTCATGCCAGGCAGGTCCCTGGGGCACAGAGGCAGGCACCCTGCTGGGATCAATGCATGGCAACGAGGAGAATCGATAGCTCCACTTAACCCTTGCACTGCTGGGCTGTGCCTCTCCCACCCTCTTCCCCACAGCAAATGTGGCCGTGGGGGACCTTCAGCCCCGTGGGCAAAGTGCCCTGTGGGGATGGTTGGTGCCAAAGCAGCACCCATCTGGGGCTCTGCAGCAGCAAGAGGGCACCTGGGACGTCTCTGATCCCATGGCAAGGCTTTGGGAGGGAGAATTTCCTGGTGGGAAAGGCAGCAGGAGGAGGTAGGCACGGGTGGGTGTTCCCCACCAGGCTGGGCTGGTGCTGGGAGCACCAAAAGAAGGGAAGGAGAGGATGGAGGGAGGGGACAGCAGGCTGGAGGTGTCCAGCCAGGATGAAGCAGGTCCATGCCCCACACTCACTCCCACCCCAGCACAGCAGGGAGCTGCCTTTGCCCTGCTTTCCCTGAAGGGAACAGCAGGAAAAAAAAACACCATCCCAGCACAAACTGGGGAAGCTTTGTGGTTTTCCTGCCTGGGGAATGAGGATTGAGCCTGGTGACAACACAACCCCCTCCTCCCCCCCAGCACTAACACCACCACCACCTCCCAGTCCAGGTCTCAGCATCCTTCCCCCAGCCAGAACCAGCCAGGCTGCATCCCTCCCCTCCCCCCCCCCCCCCCCCCCCCCAATTCCAGCCTCTCCTCCCCAGGACGGGAGGCACACAGGAGCATCTCCCAGGCCACAAGCTGAGCATCCCAGAACCCCCAAACTGGTCGAGCATCCTACTGGGAGGGAGGGGACAGCTCCCGACTGAAGCCTGGAGCTGCTTTTGCACAAAGCCAGCGACCCTGTGGCAGCTCTGCCAGGACCTGGGGCTCCTCATTCCCCACCCCCACCCCCCTCCTCCCGGATTCCTTTGGTGTGTGGGGAGGGGGAGCCCAGTCCAGCCCAGCGGTAGTTCCCCGCGGGCGCTGGGTGCCCGTCAGAAGGAGCAGGGAGCCATTTCCACCGGCGTGTGAGAGCTGGCAGCTTTCAGGGCCAGCCTGGTGGGAGATAATTAGCAGGTTGGAAATGTAGTCCTCATTAAAACCAGGCAAGAGGCAGCGGTGGGGCTGCTCGGAACGTGTGGGGACTCTGCCCCCAGCCCCAGGCTGGCTTTGCTGGGGTGGATCCTGCACCGCAGCAGCACCAACGGAGCAACCAGAGGGGCCCAAAAAACATCGACGCCCTCCTCCCCCGCCCAGGATTTGGGTGCTGGAAGGGTTTGGAGCAAGTCTGGGGTCGGAGAATCATAGAATCCCAAACTGGTTTGGGGTGGAAGAGGCCTTAAAGATCATCCAGTTCCCACCCCGTGCCGCGGGCAGGGACACCTCCCACTGGAGCAGGCTGGGAGGTGTCCCTGGGGCTGACCCAGCCGTAGGGAAGGATGAAATTCCTTGCCTGGTGTCGGGGTAGGGAACATCTCCCCCTGCCTGGACCAGCTGGTCCCCATCCATCTCCATCTTTAAGCAAGAGCTGGCTGAATGTGACCCCCCTCACCCACACACACGAGGGTCCTGTGGCCACTGCTGGGTTCATTCCTGGGGGGACCAAGCACCAAACTTCCCCAGGAGCTGGGTGCTGGCACCCAGCAGCAGCAGCAGCAGGGTGGGTGGGCATGGGGGGGGTGTTGAAGCGTGGCCACTCCCCAGCCTCTCTCACCACAGCCAGGGTGAAAACAGAGAGAACAAAGAGGGGAGAGGCTACAAGGGCTGGGTGCTGCCCCCCTCCCCCCTCCCCCAGCCCCCGGGCAGACAAAGAGACCCCCACCCACAGGGCACCACAACCCTGGCATGTGTCTCTATCACCACCCAGGCTGGCACAGGGCTGGCAGGGCAGCGCTGGTGGCCACAGCACAGCCACCTCGGAATTGCACACACGACACTGGGGGGGGGAGGAGGGGAGGGGGAGGCAGAGACCCCCGTGGTGGTTCTCTGCTCCTCTCCCCCCTCCCCAGCAGGCAGGGAGCAGCTGGGTGAGGCACAGAGCAGGCAGCCTTTGGAGTTATTTTAAGTTTCCCTCCTCATCACCTCCCCCACTCCCCACACCCTCCATGACCAAACCCAGCCCAGGATGCACCAGATTTGGCGTTTTTTGTGGGATTTTTTTTCCCTCCCTCCTCCAGCAAAGGTGCTGAAAACATCTCCAAAGGGACAACCTGCAGCCCTGCAGCTCCTCCTGCCCTTTGTGTCTCAGCAGCAGAGGCTGGCAAGGGGTAGGGGGTGGGGGAAATAAAAATATATTAAAAAATAAATAAAGGAGGGGTGAGAACAGGTAGGAGAGCAGCCTGCAGCCTCCCTGCTCCTCCTCCTCACCCATCTGTCTCGCCAAGCTCGCAGAGAAAGGAGATCCAAAGCCCCAGCAGCATCCAGCCCAGCTCGGTCAGCAGAGGATCGGGGAGGGGGGGAAATAAAATGCACGAAGCTGCAACAAGAAGAGCCCCAAAAGCAGCCACAGGCACAATGTTTGGCGCCTTTCAGCCGCTCCCATGTTCCTCCCCCGCCCCCCAAACATTCCCAGTGCTCCCAGTCCCCACGCTGGGGTTTCTAGGGCAGTGGCTCTCCAGCTACTTTATCCCTTCGGAGCAGAGCAGAGCCCCAACAACAACAACAACAGCAGCAGCAGCACCAGCAGCAGTCCAGCAGCACCAGTCCAGCAGTCTGCCTGGTACTGGGAGGACATCACATTCCCAGTAGAAGGCACCACATTCCCAGTAGAAGGCATCACATTCCAAGTCCAAGGCACCACAGCCCTTAAACTGTCACAATCCTCACCAGTCCAGACACCACATTCCCAGTATGAAGCACCATAACCCCAGTATAAGGCACCACAGCCTCACCAGTCCAGGCACCACATTGCCAGTATAAGGCACCACAGCCCCAGTATAAGGCACCACATCCCCAGTCCAGGCACCATATTCCCAGTATAAGGCACCACATCCCCACCAGTCCAGGTACCACAGCCCCAGTCCAGGTACCACAGCCCAAGTCCAGGCACCACATTCCCAGTACAAGGCACCACATCCCCAGTCCAGGCACCATATTCCCAGTATAAGGCACCACATCCCCACCAGTCCAGGCACCACATCCTCAATCCAAAGCACCACATCCCCCCCACCCCACCCCACCCCACCCCACCCCAACCCCACTCACCCCTTCCCCCTCCTCCCCAGCACCCCCAACCCCACGCCCACCCTTCCTGGCTTTATCAATCCCCAACCAGCAGCAAACTCCAGGCACAGGCAAGCAGAGATCGATTCATTATTTCCCCCCTCACCCCCCTTCCCTCCCCCAAATCCCCCCCTCCCTCCCCCAGCTCCACCCCACCCCAAATCTCTCAACAACCGCTGCCCAGGCAAGGTTGGAAGGAGGAAGAGGACGAAGAGGAGGAAGGAAAGGAGGAAAAGAAAGGAAATAAATAAATAAATAAATAAATAAAAAACCAAACCAACCAACCCCACACGAATAAAAAAAAAATACCTGCTACTTAAGAATGGATGCACATAGTGAGAGTGACCTGCCTTGGGAGGGTGTATTCCCCATCGCTGCTCGGCTTGCTCGCTCCCCTCGGCTTCCTTTTTTTTCCTCTCGTGCAACGAAGGGGTCGGGGAGGAGGGGTTCGAGGGGTTGGGGAAGCTGGGAGGGGAAAGGGGAGGGAAGGGGGGGGGGGGGGGAGAGAGAGGGGAGGTGATGCTCAGGCCCGGCCAAGCATGGGAGAAGAAGGGAGGCAGAAGTGGGCAGCGAGCGAGCGAGCAAGCGGGCGGGCGGGCAGCGGCGGGCGCGGGTACGAGCCGGGAGCGCGCCCCGGGGGTGTGTGTGTGTGTGGTTGTGAGGGGGGGGGGGGGTGTGCGTGGTCGGGAGCGCGCAGCTCGGAGATGTACAAAGGAACAAACGGGAAAAACACATTAGCTCATGAGAGATTAAAGGGCAGGGAGGATGCTCTGCTCCCCCCCCTCCCCCCCCAGCCCGCCCCTGCTCACTCTTAAAGGTCCCCAGCGTTTTATTTGGGTGCTAGGGGGCCGGGGAATGGATGGGAAGGGGCGAGCTGGGTGGTAAAGGAGGTGGGAGCCCTGCGTGAGAGCTGCTCGGTGCTGAGGGTGGGAAGGGGGGGAAGGTGGAGAGGGAGGTGGAAGCCGTGGGGGATGCAAAGGAGAAGGAGCTTCAGGTGGTGGGAAGGAGGAGGGGAGGTTGAGGGTGGAGATTAGGAAGGAATTCTTGACGGTGAGGGTGGGGGGACACTGGGACAGGTTGCTGGGGAGGTGATGGAACAGGTTGCCCAGGGAGGCTGTGGATGCCACCTCCATGGAGGTGTTCAAGGCCAGGCTGGGTGAGGTCTTGAGCTGGTGGGAGGTGTCCCTAGGTGGCAGGGGGGTGGAACTGGATGATCTTGAAGAGGTCCCTTCCAGCCCAACCCATTCTATGATTCTGTCCCTTCCAACCCAACCCATTCCATGATTCTGTCCCTTCCAGCCCAACC
Organism: Indicator indicator; assembly: GCF_027791375.1. Classification (NCBI taxonomy): domain Eukaryota; kingdom Metazoa; phylum Chordata; class Aves; order Piciformes; family Indicatoridae; genus Indicator; species Indicator indicator. The sequence goes on from NW_026539234.1 coordinate 66,596, forward strand.
CATTCCATGATTCTGTCCCTTCCAGCCCAACCCATTCCATGATTCTGTCCCTTCCAACCCAACCCATTCTATGATTCTGTCCCTTCCAACCCAACCCATTCCATGATTCTGTCCCTTCCAACCCAACCCATTCCATGATTCTGTCCCTTCCAACCCAACCCATTCCATGATTCTGTCCCTTCCAACCTAACCTATTCCATGATTCTGTCCCTTCCAGCCCAACCCATTCCATGATTCTGTCCCTTCCAGCCCAACCCATTCCATGATGGGGGTTGGAACTGGATATCTTGAAGGCTCCTTCCAAGCCAAACCACTCTGAATCATCCAACCAGCAACCCATTACCACCAAACCATGGCCCCAAGGGCCATGGCCACAGGTTTCTGAACACCTCCAGGGCTGAGCACTCCACCACCAGCCTGTTCCAGGGCCTGACCAGTGCCCAGGAGGGAGCAGGACCCTGAGTGATGGCCCCACCAAGCTGCCCAGCTGACACCTCACACTGGTTGGCACCTCCTTGCCAAGAGGAACGGTGCCAAAGTTCCACCAGAGAGAGAGAGAGAGGGCAGGGAAAGGACAGGGCAGGAAGAAAGGAGCAACCACTTTGCTCTGCACAACATCTCAGGCCCAGCCAGGAGGAGCTGCAGCTTTTCTCCCCAGAAAAAGCTGGCAGAGGGGTTGCCAACCAGCCCCTCTCCAGTGAGGACACGGGGGGGGGGGGGGGGTGAAGGAGGTGCCAATTAACCCTGACCCAGCCCCCAGCCCCCAGCCCCTGTGCTGCATTAGCTCCGAGCCCAGCGGCGCAGGGGAGCGCAGCAGCAGCAGCTCCATTAGAGAACCTCCGTGGGGCAAAAGCCTTTTCCAGAGCCACTGAAGTGCATCCTGATGGGCTTGACGTGCTCCTGGCACCCCGGCCTGGGCTTGGGGGGAGGGAGCTTGGGACATCCTGGGGCGGGCAGGGGCTGTGCACGGGGATGGGAGCTGCTGCAACGTGCTGCCCTGTCCCTGCTTGGTGATGGATGCCAGCAGACCTGTCCCACGCTCCTGGGCAACTCCATCCTAGAGTCAGGGGGTGCATCGGGTTGGGAGGGGCCCTCAAAGGTCATCCAGCTGTTGGAGCAGGTCCAGAGGAGCTGGAAGTGTTGGAGACCAGGATGGATGAGGCTTTGAAGAACCTGGTGGGAGGTGTCCCTGCCCTTGGCTGGAAGGTTGGAACTAAGGTGATCTTGAAGGTCCTTTCCAACTCAAGCCATTTGGAACTGGATGATCTTGAAGGTCCTTTCCAACTCAAGCCATTTGGAACTGGATGATCTTGAAGGTCCTTTCCAGCTCAAGCCATTGGAAATGGATGATCTTGAAGGTCCTTTCCAGCTCAAGCCATTTGGAACTGGATGATCTTGAAGGTCCTTTCCAGCTTAAGCCATTGGAAATGGATGATCTTGAAGGTCCTTTCCAGCTCAAGCCATTGGAAATGGATGATCCTGAAGGTCCTTTCCAGCTCAAGCCATTTGGAACTGGATGATCTTGAAGGTCCTTTCCAACTCAAGCCATTGGAAATGGATGATCCTGAAGGTCCTTTCCAGCTCAAGCCATTTGGAACTGGATGATCTTGAAGGTCCTTTCCAGCTCAAGCCATTGGAAATGGATGATCCTGAAGGTCCTTTCCAACTCAATCCATTTGGCACTGGATGATCTTGATGGTCCCTTCCAACCCAATCCATTTGGAACTGGATGATCTTGAAGATCCCCTCCAAATCAATCCATTTGGAACTGGATGATCCTGAAGGTCCCTTCCAATCAATCCATTTGGAACTAGATGATCCTGAAGGTCCTTTCCAACTTAATCCATTTGGAACTAGATGATCCTGAAGGTCCTTTCCAACTTAATCCCTTTGGAACTAAGTGATCCTGAAGGTCCTTTCCAACTCAATACATTTGGAACTGGATGATCTTGAAGGTCCCTTCCAACTCAATCCATTTGGAACTAAGTGATCCTGAAGGTCCCTTCCAACTCAAGCCATTCCATGATTCCATAAGAAAGGTGTAAACGGTTCCTTCCTGGCAGTGGAAGCCAGTCAGGCCACCAAGGAGCAGATCTGGAGTACCTTGGGGTATTTTTGATTGACTCAAACCCTGAAGCAGCCAGGAAGAGCCAAGAGAACCCCACCCAAAGCCACAGGCTGAGGGACAATGGTTTGAAACTGGAGCAGGGCAGAGTTAGGTTGGACATGAGGAGAAGATCTGCACAGTGAGGGTGGTGGTGGAACACTGCAACAGGTGGCCCAGGGAGGTGGTGGAGGCTCCATCCCTGGAGACATTCAAAGTCAAACCTGATGGAGCCCTGAGCAACCTGAGCTAGTTGGAGCTGACCCTGCAAGACGACCTCTGAAGGTCCTCCCCAACCCAATCCTGCACTGTGAGAGCCTCCCAGCACCACCACCAGACCCAACCCCAGCCAGCAGCAGCAAAGCCACCCCTGGCACCAGGCATGGAGCTGCACCGTGGGGTGGTGCTGGCTGACAGCTCCCCGAGGCTGCAGCAGGCAGAGTTTTGATCAGGGCAGATCCAAAGGAGGCTGTGAAGGCTCCAAAGGAGCTGAAAAACGCAGCCCAAGTGGCACAATCTGCTTCCTACCAGGCTACAGCTTCCCTTCAGAGCTCCAATCACTGCCAAAAGACGTGGAGGAGAAATATTTGAAAGTAAAAATAAAACCCCAACCCCCTCCTCCCCCCCACAATCACTTCATAGAATCATAGAGTCACAGAATCAGTCAGGGTTGGAAGGGACCACAAGGATCCTCTAGTTCTAACCCCCCTGCCATGCCCAGGGACACCTCACACTGGATCAGGCTGGCCAGAGCCTCATCCAGCCTGGCTGCAAACACCTCCAGGGCTGGAGCTTCAACCACCTCCCTGCACAACCCATTCCAGGCTCTCACCACTCTCATGGGGAAGAACTTCTTCCTCACCTCCAGTCTGAATCTCCCCACTTCCAGCTTTATTCCATTCCTCCCCAGTCCTGTCACTCCCTGATAGCCTCAAAAGTCCCTCCCCAGCTTTCTTGGAGCCCCCTTCAGATCCTGGAAGGCCACAAGAAGATCTCCTGGGAGCCTTCTCCTCTCCAGACTGAACAGCCCCAACTCTCTCAGGCTGTCCTCATAGCAGAGCAGCTCCAGCCCTCTGCTCATCCTCATGGCCCTTCTCTGGACACCTTCCAGCACCTCCAGATCCCTCTTGTAACAGAGGCTCCAGAACTGGACACAGAGCTCCAGCTGTGGTCTCAGCAGAGTGGAGCAGAGGGGCAGAATCCCCTCCCTGGCCCTGCTGGCCACACTTCTCCTGCTGCAGCCCAGGCTCTGCTTGGCTCTCTGGGCTGCAAGTGCTCACTGCTGGCTCCTGCTGAGCTTCTCCTCCCCCAGCACCCCTAAGTCCCTCTCCTCAGGGCTGCTTTCCAGCCAGTCCCTGCCCAGCCTGGATTTGTGCTTGGGATTGCCTCCACCCAGCTGCAGGACCCTGCACTTGGTCTTGTTGAACCTCCTGAGGTTGGCTTGGGGCCAGCTCTGCAGCCTGTCCAGGTCCCTCTGGATGGATCCCTTCCCTCCAGCCTGCCCAGGTCCCTCTGGATGGATCCCTTCCCTCCAGCCTGCCCAGGTCCCTCTGGATGGATCCCTTCCCTCCAGCCTGTCCAGGTCCCTCTGGATGGATCCCTTCCCTCCAGCCTGTCCAGGTCCCTCTGGCTGGATCCCTTCCCTCCAGCCTGTCTGCTGCACCACACAGCTTGGTGCCATCAGCAAACCTGCTGAGGGTGCCCTCAATGCCTCTGCCCATGTCACCAACAAAGATGTTGACCAAGCCTGGTCCCAGGACTGATCCCTGAGGGACTCCTCTTGTCCCTGGCCTGCACTGGGACATGGAGCCATTGACAGCCACTCTTTGGGTGCAGACATCAAGCCAGTTCTTTATCCATCTTGTGGTCCACCCATCAAACCCCTGTGTCACCAGCTTGGAGACCAGGAGGTGGTGCAGGACAGTGTGGAAGGCTTTGCTCAGGTCCAGGTCAATGCCATCAGTTGCTCACATCAGTTTGCCAGACCCCAGTTCAGGCACCAGAGGCTGGCCCTGGGGACAAGGCTGAGTTCAGCTCCCCCTGAGCACCTCTGTGGGGCTGGCAGGGCAGGACAGGGCAGCTGTGATCTTCCCCACCCACCCCCCACCCACCCTGCCAGGGGGTGTCCTACAGCAGTCAACACTGCAGGCAAGGGGCATGAAGCAACCTCCACCCAAAAAATCACCAGAGTGACTTGGAAACGCCCCAAAAAATCACCAGAGTGACCTGGAATCATCCCAAAACCACCAGAGTGAGCTGAAAACATCCCAAAATCATCAGAGTGAGCTGGAAACATCCCAAAAAATCACCAGAGTGAGCTGGAAACACCCAAAAAATCACCGGAGTGACCTGGAAGCACCCCAAAAATCATCAGAGTGACCTAGAATCACCCCAAAAAATCACCAGAGTGAGCTGGACACATCCCAAAATCATCAGAGTGACCTGGAAACATCCCAAAAAAACACCAGAATGACCTAGAAACACCCAAAAAATCACCAGAGTGACATGGAAACACCCCAAAAAATCACCAGAGTGACCTAGAATCACCCCAAAAAATCACCAGAGTGAGCTGGACACATCCCAAAATCATCAGAGTGACCTGGAAACATCCCAAAAAATCACCAGAGTGAGCTGGAAACACCCAAAAAAGTCACCAGAGTGACCTGGAAACATTCCCAAAAATCATCAGAGTGACCTGGAAACATCCCAAAAGATCACCAGAATGACCTAGAAACACCCAAAAAATCACCAGAGTGACATGGAAACACCCCAAAAAATCACCAGAGTGACCTGGAATCATCCCAAAACCACCAGAGTGACCTGGAAACACCCCCAAAAATCACCAGAATGACCTGGAAACACCCAAAAAAATCACCAGAGTGACCTTGAAACAGCCCAAAAAATCACCAGAGTGACCTGGAAACATTCCCAAAAATCATCAGAGTGACATGGAAACATTCCCAAAAATCACCAGAGTGACCTAGAAAGAGCCCAAAAAATCACCAGAGTGACCTGGAAACATCCCAAAAAAACACCAGAATGACCTAGAAACACCCAAAAAATCACCAGAGTGACATGGAAACACCCCAAAAAATCACCAGAGTGACCTAGAATCACCCCAAAAAATCACCAGAGTGAGCTGGACACATCCCAAAATCATCAGAGTGACCTGGAAACATCCCAAAAAATCACCAGAGTGAGCTGGACACATCCCAAAATCATCAGAGTGACCTGGAAACATCCCAAAAAAACACCAGAATGACCTAGAAACACCCAAAAAATCACCAGAGTGACATGGAAACACCCCAAAAAATCACCAACATGACCTGGAATCACCCCAAAAAATCACCAGAGTGAGCTGGACACATCCCAAAATCATCAGAGTGACCTGGAAACATCCCAAAAAATCACCAGAGTGAGCTGGACACATCCCAAAATCATCAGAGTGACCTGGAAACATCCCAAAAAAAACACCAGAATGACCTAGAAACACCCAAAAAATCACCAGAGTGACATGGAAACACCCCAAAAAATCACCAGAGTGACCTAGAATCACCCCAAAAAATCACCAGAGTGAGCTGGACACATCCCAAAATCATCAGAGTGACCTGGAAACATCCCAAAAAATCACCAGAGTGAGCTGGACACATCCCAAAATCATCAGAGTGACCTGGAAACATCCCAAAAAAACACCAGAATGACCTAGAAACACCCAAAAAAATCACCAGAGAGACATGGAAACACCCCAAAAAATCACCAGAGTGACCTAGAATCACCCCAAAAAATCACCAGAGTGAGCTGGACACATCCCAAAATCATCAGAGTGACCTGGAAACATCCCAAAAAATCACCAGAGTGAGCTGGAAACACCCAAAAAAGTCACCAGAGTGACCTGGAAACATTCCCAAAAATCATCAGAGTGACCTGGAAACATCCCAAAAAATCACCAGAATGACCTAGAAACACCCAAAAAATCACCAGAGTGACCTAGAATCACCCCAAAAAATCACCAGAGTGAGCTGGACACATCCCAAAATCATCAGAGTGACCTGGAAACAGCCCAAAAAATCACCAGAATGACCTAGAAACACCCAAAAAATCACCAGAGTGACATGGAATCATCCCAAAACCACCAGAGTGACCTGGAAACACCCCCAAAAATCACCAGAATGACCTAGAAACACCCAAAAAAATCACCAGAGTGACCTAGAATCACCCCAAAAAATCACCAGAGTGAGCTGGACACATCCCAAAATCATCAGAGTGACCTGGAAACAGCCCAAAAAATCACCAGAGTGAGCTGGAAACACCCAAAAAAGTCACCAGAGTGACCTGGGAGCACCCCAAAAATCACCAACATGACCTGGAATCATTCCCAAATCACCAAAATGACCTGGAAAGACCCCAAAATCACCAGAATGACCTGGAGCTATCCAAAGCTTCTTGGAAGGCAGCTGCCAGGAGCACAGGGCTCTTTATTTCTGGTTTCTGGGGCTTTACAGAGAGGGAAGGGAGGGGAAAGGTCCTTGCAGCCACAAGAGGGGGGAGGATTGCAGTGGAAAAGGAAAGCAGAGCTCACATGGAACCACACAGCAGCAGGAGCTGGCCCTTCCCCCACAGCCAGCCCCTCAGATCCACGGAGGGCTGTGGGAGTTGGACCCCCAGCATCCAGCCCACTGCAGGAGCTGCAGCCTTTTCCCTTTCCAGTTCAAGCAAAGGCAGAAAAGAGGCTCCCAAAACCTTCTCCCCAGCTTGGCCACAGCCTTGCAGGCAGCACAGGCTCCCATTCCACCCTCCCACTCCCAGCCCCCAGCCCAGCCCTGCAGAAGGGGCTCAAGGTCCTTTTCCCTACTGCACTGGGCAGGAGGAAGATGAAAAGTGAGCCTCAGCTCTCAATTATTTATCACAGGTTTCTTTTTCTGTCTGATTTGTCCTGAGGAGCCCTTTGAAACCCCTGTCACAGGATGAGATTTGGCTGCTTCTGCCCTGCAATTAATCCTCCCTATCAGCTGAGCCCTCCTCATCCTCTCTGCTCCGTTGGGCAGCTCAAGGGGGCCAGGGAAGCTCAAAGCCCTGGCACAAAACAAAGGTGTCTGGGGAGCAGGAGCTCCTGTAGCAAGCCACAGATGCCACCCAGAGCTGGACATTGCACCTGGGGGCCATGGTTTGGTGGCCATGGTGGTGTTGGGTTGCTGGTTGGACTTGGAGACCTTTTCCAAGCCAAGTCAGCTCCATGACTCCCTGATCTCAAAGGTCTCTTCCAACCTCAACAGCCCGACGGTGCTTGAAGGGAGCAGAAAGCTTTCTCCTAAGCCTTCCAGGGTGGATTTGGGGAGGAATGGAAGGGGTGTGTGGAGCAGGGGAAGGGAAAAGGCTGATGGGGTGGCAGGGGGAAGGTGTGAGGGCCCCAAGGGTGAGGTGGGTGCATTGCAAAGGGCATGGTGTGGCCAGCGTGGGCGAGGGGCTGGGCACGAGGGGCTGGGCACGAGGGGCTGGGCACGAGGGGGCCTGAGAGCCTGTGCTGAGGGGACAGATGTGTGTGGGATGGCTCCTGGGGAAGGGAGATTAAAAATATGAGCAAGGCAGGATCTGCTGCCTCAGATGCTTCAGATGCTTGAGGCTTTGCTTCCCAGTCTGCTAAGTGAGGCAGTGAGGGGAGGAGGAAGGCAGGGCTGAGCCTGAGGCATGGAGTCTTAGGCTGGTAGAAGGTGGAAGGGACCTCTGGAGCTCAGCCAGTCCAACCCCCCCTGCTCCAGCAGGGCACCCACAGCAGCTTGCCCAGCAGCACAGTGCCCAGGGGGGGTTGGAAGCTCTCCACAACCTCTCTGGGCAGCCTGCTGCAGGCCTCCAGCACCCTCACACCAAACAACTTTCTCCTCATCCTCAGGTGGAACCTCCTGGGTGCCAGTTTGTGCCATCCAGTCAGGATGCTCCTGGGCTGACAGCTCTGGCAGCAGCTCCCTGCCACTGCCTTTCTCCACAGCTTTCCTCTGGGCATCAGGAAGAGAAGAAGTCTCCATGGCAACTGAGGACAGATGTGACCACCACTGGTAACTGAGCTCCACAGCCAGCAGGTTTTGGGGGTGAAGGAGGCACCCATCCACCAGAGCAGCTGTGAGGACATCTTCCTTCTGTCACCCACACTTGAGAGGTCATAGAATCATGGAATGGGTTAGGTTGGAAGGGACAGAATCATGGAATGGGTCAAGTCGGAAGGGACAGAATCATGGAATGGGTTGGGTTGGAAGGGACAGAATCATGGAATGGGTTAGGTTGGAAGGGACAGAATCATGGAATGGGTTGGGCTGGAAGGGACAGAATCATGGAATGGGTTAGGTTGGAAGGGACAGAATCATGGAATGGGTTGGGCTGGAAGGGACAGAATCATGGAATGGGTTAGGTTGGAAGGGACAGAATCATGGAATGGGTCAGGTTGGAAGGGACAGAATCATGGAATGGGTTAGGTTGGAAGGGACAGAATCATGGAATGGGTTAGGTTGGAAGGGACAGAATCATGGAATGGGTTAGGTTAGAAGGGACAGAATCATGGAATGGGTTAGGTTGGAAGGGACAGAATCATGGAATGGGTTAGGTTGGAAGGGACAGAATCATGGAATGGGTCAGGTTGGAAGGGACAGAATCATGGAATGAGTTAGGTTGGAAGGGACAGAATCATGGAATGGGTTGGGCTGGAAGGGACAGAATCATGGAATGGGTCAGGTTGGAAGGGACAGAATCATGGAATGGGTTAGGTTAGAAGGGACAGAATCATGGAATGGGTTAGGTTGGAAGGGACAGAATCATGGAATGGGTTAGGTTGGAAGGGACAGAATCATGGAATGGGTCAGGTTGGAAGGGACAGAATCATGGAATGGGTTAGGTTGGAAGGGACAGAATCATGGAATGGGTTAGGTTGGAAGGGACAGAATCATGGAATGGGTTGGGCTGGAAGGGACAGAATCATGGAATGGGTCAGGTTGGAAGGGACAGAATCATGGAATGGGTTGGGCTGGAAGGGACAGAATCATGGAATGAGTTAGGTTGGAAGGGACAGAATCATGGAATGGGTTAGGTTGGAAGGGACAGAATCATGGAATGGGTTAGGTTGGAAGGGACAGAATCATGGAATGGGTTAGGTTGGAAGGGACAGAATCATGGAATGGGTCAGGTTGGAAGGGACAGAATCATGGAATGGGTTAGGTTGGAAGGGACAGAATCATGGAATGGGTTAGGTTGGAAGGGACAGAATCATGGAATGAGTTAGGTTGGAAGGGACAGAATCATGGAATGGGTTAGGTTGGAAGGGACAGAATCATGGAATGAGTTAGGTTGGAAGGGACAGAATCATGGAATTGGTCAGGTTGGAAGGGACAGAATCATGGAATGGGTTAGGTTGGAAGGGACAGAATCATGGAATGGGTTAGGTTAGAAGGGACAGAATCATGGAATGAGTTAGGTTGGAAGGGACAGAATCATGGAATGGGTTAGGTTGGAAGGGACAGAATCATGGAATGGGTCAGGTGGGAAGGGACAGAATCATGGAATGGGTTGGGTTGGAAGGGACAGAATCATGGAATTGGTCAGGCTGGAAGGGACAGAATCATGGAATGGGTCAGGTTGAAAGGGACAGAATCATGGAATGGGTTAGGTTGGAAGGGACAGAATCATGGAATGGGTTGGGCTGGAAGGGACAGAATCATGGAATGGGTTAGGTTAGAAGGGACAGAATCATGGAATGAGTTAGGTTGGAAGGGACAGAATCATGGAATGAGTTAGGTTGGAAGGGACAGAATCATGGAATGGGTTGGGCTGGAAGGGACAGAATCATGGAATGGGTTGGGCTGGAAGGGACAGAATCATGGAATGGGTTAGGTTAGAAGGGACAGAATCATGGAATGAGTTAGGTTGGAAGGGACAGAATCATGGAATGGGTTGGGTTGGAAGGGACAGAATCATGGAATGGGTCAAGTTGGAAGGGACAGAATCATGGAATGGGTTGGGCTGGAAGGGACAGAATCATGGAATGGGTTGGGCTGGAACGGACCTTCAGGATCATCCAGTTCCAAGCCCCTACCTCCCAGGGACCCCTCCCACCAGCCCAGGTTGCTCGAGACCTCATCCAGCCTGGCCTTGAACACCTCCATGGAGGGAGCAGCCACAACCTCCCTGGGCAACCTGTGCCAGGCTCTCCCCACCCTCACTGTCATGAATTTCTTCCTCATCTCCACTCTGAATCTGCCCTCCTGGAGCTCCTCAAAAGCATTCAGGCAGGCACAGGGTCCCTCCTGGCTGTGGGCTCACAGGAACATCTCAACCCCTATTTCCCTCTTGCTCTCCTGAAGTGGAATTTTCTCTTCTTGAAGCAAGGAGGTGCCCAAGCCACCCAGGGCAGCAGCTTATTTGTGAGGAGGGATGTCTGTGAATCACACACTGCACAGGGTGGCCACGCTGGGAAGGCTCTGAAGGTGGAAATGTCTGAAAGAGAAGGAGTTTGGAGCCTATTTCTGGAGCAGAAGGAAGCAGAAATCTGGGTCAGAAGGGACAGGAGACACGTCAGTGGCTTGCTGGAGGAGCAAGATGTGTTCCTCCAAACTTGGGAGGACAAGGCCCCCAGTGCAGCACTGCAGAACTGGAGGACCCCAGGGGTGTCCCCAGCTCGGTGCCAGGGGACATGGATCTGGTGGAGAGGATCCAGAGGGGACCACAAAGGGCTGGAGCAGCTCTCATGCAAGGAGAAGGAGTTGAGGGTTGTTCAGCCTGGGGAAGAGAAGGCTCCAGGGAGACCTCAGAGCAGCCTGCCAGTACCTGAAGGGGCTCCAGGAGAGCTGGGGAGGGACTTTGGACAAGGGCTGGGAGGGACAGGATGAGGGAGAATGGCGTTGAGCTGGGAGAGGGGAGAGTGAGACTGGAGATGAGGAAGAAATTCTTGCCAGTGAGGGTGGGGAGAGCCTGGCACAGGTTGCCCAGGAAGGCTGTGGCTGTCCCCTCCCTGGAGGTGTTCAAGTCCAGGCTGGATGAGTCCTTGGGCTGGTGGAAGCTGTCCCTGCCCATGGCAGGGAGCATTGGAAGTGGCTGATCCTGCAGCTCCCTTCCAACCCAACCCACTCTGTGTGACTCCGTGACTTGGAGCCACTCCATCCACCCCCCTGGGCCAACAGAGCACCTCAGGAGGAGCACTGAGGAGGTTCCAAGCTCTGCTTTTCCCACCTGGGTTACCACAGACAGCTCAATACTGCCCAGCTCCTCCTTGCTGGTCGATACTGGAGCATGCCTGAAGTGCTTTGCCCCCTGGCACCATGCTGTGCCCACCCAGGACGGGTGGCAGGTTGAGGTGGCACACTCCATGGCAATCAATAAGAGCAGGAGCAGCAACCTGAGGATTTCTCCTGGCTTCCCACTGCCTGGTCGATGGGGACCTGGCAGCTCAGGTGGTGTTGATTATCTCCTGCTGGACAAAGGCAAAGATCTGGAGAAAAGTTTGGGTTCAGCCCAGGCCAAATGAGGAAAACTTTTGAAAAGTCAGAAATGCACAAAGAAGAGGAAAAAAAAAAAGAAACTAAGAAGAAATCTCCCCCTGAGGGGCTGAAGCTTGCTGAATGATTCCTTCCTCATCCCTGACAGCATCTCCCTGGGCTTGGGAGGCTTTCTCCTTCTGATGGGACCTTGAGCAACCAGGGCTGGCAGGAGGTGTCCCTGCTTATGGCAGGGGTTTGGAACTGGATCACTCTGAAGGTCCCTTCCAATCCAAACCATTCCAGGATCTGATGATTTGTACAGGAAAATTCCCTCCCTCCCAGCTCCCAGGACCTGAAGAGGCTGCAGGAGAATCCTAGAATCAGTCAGGGTGGGAAGGGACCACAAGGCTCAGCCAGTTCCAAGCCCCCTGCCATGCCCAGGGACACCTCACACTACAGCAGGCTGGCCAGAGCCTCATCCAGCCTGGCTGCAAACACCTCCAGGGATGGAGCCTCAACCACCTCCCTGCACAACCCAGGAGAGCTGGGGAGGGACTTTGGACAAGGGCTGGGAGGGACAGAATGAGGGAGAAAGGCTTTGAGCTGGGAGAGGGCAGATTGAGTGGAGATGAGGAAGAAATTCTTGGCAGTGAGGGTGGGGAGAGCCTGGCACAGGTTGCCCAGGGAGGTTGTGGCTGTCCCCTCCCTGGGGGTGTTCAAGGCCAGGCTGGATGAGACCTTGGAGCAGCCTGGGCTGGTGGGAGCTGTCCCTGCCCATGGCAGGGGGTTGGAACTGGAGGATCTTGAAGCTCCCTTCCCACCCACCCCCATTCTGTGGTTCCTTGCCCCTGGCCTCCTTCACCTGGAGAGACACTCCTGGGATTTTGAAGAGGAGGAAGGCACAGCCTGGATGAGGAACCCATTCTGGAAGTGGACCTTGCAAAGAGCTGGTTTGGCCCTGAAGGAGAGCAGCTCTGACAGACTTCTCCCTGCCTTGTTTTCCTGCAGGCCAGCAGCAGGCAGTGCCTTTAAACCAGAGCCAGGCTGATCCCCAGGACAGCAGCTGGAAAGGGCAGATCCAGAGCTCCAGCAGGGATAAGAGCCTGGGAATTAGCAGCCACAGAGCAGAGCCTGGAGCCTGCCTGGCTGGTTGCAGGTATTTGAGAGGCTGGGAAGATGCTGGGAAGATGCTGTTCAGCCCCAGGAGGTGGAGAAGATGCAGAAGAGGAGTCAAAGTGGGGGTGCAGCATCCACCCAAGGGCCAAAGTCTGTCCCCTGGGGGTGGGGAACAGCACAAAGCCTCCCAGCAAAGCAGGGAGGACAATCCTCCAGTGAAAGGACTGTCAGGAAACCTGACAGCCAGGGATCTGAGGCCATCTGTTTCCTCCAGGACTCTTCAGCTCTATTTTTGGGCCACCCATACTTGCCTGCCACTGAGGGAAGGTGGGTGGTGGGGAGACTGCCACAAGCTCTTGTGCTCTGCAGGACTCCTTCAGTGTTCTTCTGGAAGCTGGGGATCAGTCTGAGGAGCAGCTTGGGCAAGCCCCAGCAGCCTAAGCTGTGTCCATTCAGTGTGGTCTGGGTGAGCTCTGGCAGCCTGGGCTGCTCAGGAGATGCAGCAGCTGCTGGAGACAAGGGCTGAGGAGCATCATGGACCTTCAGGGATGGATACCAAGAGGTTCTGCAGCCCAGAGCAGTGTGCAATGCACAGGGCAGGGAGGAGAGCAGCCAGGACCTGCTGGACCCTCAGAGCTGGGCAGGGTTTTGTTTGGTTCCATTCACAACATCAGGTTCAGAGTCAAGCAGGGAAGGAGGAAGGAGGAGATGGAAGGAAAAAGGAAAGATCCTAGAGGCTGCCACCCCTAATTCAACCTAGAAAGCAGCTCTGCAGCAAGCCAGGTCAATGCCACTGGGCTCCAGAGGATGCAGCAAATAAATCATCCTCCTGGAATGCCAAGAGCCAGCCCCAGGCTGAGGGCAGGGATGGAGGAGGCAGTGTGCTCCTGCCTCACTTGCAGGGTGCTTGGCACAGCCCTGTGCAGGTTTTTGGGCATCAGCTCCATGCCCACAAGCACCACAGCAAGTCAGGTGGGAGGTGGCTTCTCCCCCATCCATCATCCCACAGCAGTGGAGGTTGCTGTCAGCCAAGGGGAAGGGAATCACAGAGAGGGACACCCAGAGGTCATCTTGGCCACTGCAGTGAGCAGGGACACCTCCAAGGCCAGCAGGGTGCTCAGGGCCACATCAAATCTGACCCTGGACATCTCCAGGGCTGGCAATCCTGCTCTGGTGTTCCACCACCCACCCTGTGAAGAGCTTCCTCCTGCTGTCCAACCTACCTTTGCCCTGCTCCAGTTTCAACCCATTGCTCCTCACCTTCTCACTCCAAGCCCATGCCAAAAGTCCCTCCCCAGCTCTCCTGGAGCCCCTTCAGGTACTGAAATGCAGCTCTGAGGTCTCCCTGGAGCCTTCTCTTCTCCAGGCTGCACAGCCCCAACTCTCCCAGCCTGTCCCCATAGGAGAGCTGCTCCAGCCTCTGAGGTGGCCTCCTTTGGACCATCTCCAGCAGGTCCAGGTCCTTCTTGTGTTGAGGGCCCCAGAGCTGGCCCCAGCCCTGCAGCTGAGGTCTGAGCAGAGCAGAGGGGCAGGATCCCTTCTCTGGACCCTGCTTGGGATGCAGACCAGGATGTGGTTGGCTTTTGGGGGCTGCAAGTGCAGAAGGAGCTGGAGCCATCCCTGCTCTCATCCCTGGGTACCTTCCTGGTCACAAACACTGCCAGTCAGAGAAGCAAAGTGGGATGCAAACAGGTCCCAAGGGAGAGAGGGAAGCTGGAGATGGCAAGAAAGGAGGGAGGAGGCAGGGGGAGGGATCCCAAGATGCTGCACTCCTGGTGCACTCTGACTGGAATTGCTGCAATTTGAGAGCAGGAAAACCATTTCTGTGAGGCTTCAGGGGGGATCAGGAGAGCCTGGAGGCAGGGATGGAGGCAGGAGGGGGAAAGGGGTGCTGGGGGGGATCACTATGCAGTGGGGAAGGGGCCCTAGGGTGGTGCCCACAGGTAGGAGAGGAGGTGAGGGATGAGGGGTGAAGCCCCCCACGGTGCTCAGCTCCACAACCCATCTGCATCTCAGCATCCATTGGGCCCTGCAAGGTGAGCAGCCAGCCAGGTGCAAAGCAGCTCCAAGCCACCCCTGAAGGTGCTGGGAGCTGCTGCAGGAGGGTCCAGACCCAGAGCCCATCCCAGATCTCAGCCAAGGAGCCTGCCAAGGGCTTTGTCCAGGCTCAGTGGGAGGAAAAATGAGGCCCTGCATGGAGCAGCTACACACAGCAGCAGCTCCTGCCCAGGCCTTCAGCTGGCAAAGTCTGAGGAGTTCCACCCCTGGAGACAAAGAAGTTATGAACAGCACCCTGCTCAAGGGTCCAGCACCCTGCTCATGGGCTTCAGCAACCTGCTCAAGGGTCCAGCACCCTGCTCAAGGGTCCAGCACCCTGCTCATGGGCTTCAGCAACCTGCTCAAGGGCTTCAGCAACCTGCTCATGGGCTCCAGCACCCTGCTCAAGGGTCCAGCACCCTGCTCAAGGGCTTCAGCACCCTGCTCAAGGGTCCAGCACCCTGCTCAAGGGTCCAGCACCCTGCTCAAGGGTCCAGCACCCTGCTCATGGGCTTCAGCAACCTGCTCATGGGCTCCAGCACCCTGCTCAAGGGTCCAGCACCCTGCTCAAGGGCTTCAGCACCCTGCTCAAGGGTCCAGCACCCTGCTCAAGGGCTTCAGCAACCTGCTCAAGGGCTCCAGCAACCTGCTCAAGGGCTCCAGCACCCTGCTCAAGGGCTCCAGCAACCTGCTCAAGGGTCCAGCACCCTGCTCATGAGCTTCAGCACCCTGCTCAAGGGTCCAGCACCCTGCTCATGGGCTTCAGCAACCTGCTCATGGGCTCCAGCACCCTGCTCAAGGGCTCCAGCACCCTGCTCAAGGGCTCCAGCAACCTGCTCAAGGGTCCAGCACCCTGCTCAAGGGCTCCAGCACCCTGCTCAAGGGCTCCAGCAACCTGCTCATGGGCTCCAGCACCCTGCTCAAGGGTCCAGCACCCTGCTCAAGGGCTCCAGCAACCTGCTCAAGGGTCCAGCACCCTGCTCAAGGGTCCAGCACCCTGCTCAAGGGCTTCAGCACCCTGCTCAAGGGTCCAGCACCCTGCTCAAGGGCTTCAGCAACCTGCTCAAGGGTCCAGCACCCTGCTCATGGGCTTCAGCAACCTGCTCAAGGGCTCCAGCAACCTGCTCAAGGGCTCCAGCACCCTGCTCAAGGGCTCCAGCAACCTGCTCAAGGGTCCAGCACCCTGCTCATGGCTTCAGCACCCTGCTCAAGGGTCCAGCACCCTGCTCATGGGCTTCAGCAACCTGCTCATGGGCTCCAGCACCCTGCTCAAGGGTCCAGCACCCTGCTCAAGGGCTCCAGCAACCTGCTCAAGGGTCCAGCACCCTTCTCATGGGCTTCAGCACCCTGCTCAAGGGTCCAGCAACCTGCTCATGGGCTCCAGCAACCTGCTCAAGGGTCCAGCACCCTGCTCAAGGGCTCCAGCACCCTGCTCAAGGGCTCCAGCACCCTGCTCAAGGGTCCAGCACCCTGCTCATGGGCTTCAGCACCCTGCTCAAGGGTCCAGCACCCTGCTCAAGGGTCCAGCACCCTTCTCATGGGCTTCAGCACCCTGCTCAAGGGTCCAGCACCCTGCTCAAGGGCTCCAGCACCCTGCTCAAGGGCTTCAGCAACCTGCTCAAGGGTCCAGCACCCTGCTCAAGGGCTTCAGCACCCTCACACCTCCTGCTCAGATGGAACCTCCTGGGTGCCACTTTGTGCCCCTTGGCCCTTGTCACGCCCCTGGGCACCACTGAGCAGAGCCAATGAAGCTGGGGAAGGGTGTGGGGCACAGGGCTGGGGAGGAGCAAGCTGAGCTCAGTCTGGGGCCCCCTCCAGGCTGAGGGGAGCCCACATTGCTCTCTACAGCTCCCTGAGAGGAGCCAGGTGGGGGTTGGACCCTTCTCCAAAGAGAAGGAAAGAGCCTCAAGCTGCCCCAGGGGAGGTTTAGGTTGGCCATGAGGAGCAATTAGTGGCCATGGTGGTGCTGAGTGGATGGCTGGACTTGATCCTTGGCAGGATCAACTCTTCCTGTGCCATGCCTGGCAGCTATTTGTCTGCCTCCAGTGATGGAGGTGCCACAGGCACCCTGGGCTGTCTGTCACAGCCCTTTGATAGCTCTGATTATTAGAAAGTTTTTCTTGCAGGCCAGCCAAAGCCTCCCTGGCTGCACTTTGAGCCTTTTATTTCTTGTCCTTTCCACAGCAGACACAAAGAACAGATTATTCCTGTCCTCTGCTGCTGCCCCTTTATGTCTTTGAGGGCTTTCATCACATCTCCCTGCCTCTCCTCCTGTTCAGACTAAACAAACCCAGGTGCCAGCAGCCCTCCCCTCCTTCCCAGAGGTGCCAAGGCTGTGGTTTGCTCAGGAAGCTTCAATGACCCACACAGAATGGGCTGGGTTGGAAGGGAGCTTCAAGCTCAGCCACTTCCAACCCCCCTGCCATGGGCAGGGACAGCTCCCACCCAGGGTCCCATCCAGCCTGGCCTTGAACACCTCCAGGGAGGGGACAGCCACATCCTCCCTGGGCAACCTGTGCCAGGCTCTCCCCACCCTCAGTGGCAAGAATTTCTTCCTCAGCTCCACTCTCAGTCCCCCCTCTCCCAGCTCAAAGCCATCCCCCCTCACCCTGGCACCACAATCCCTTGTCCAAAGTCCCTCCCCAGCTCCCCTCCAGGTGCTGGGAGCTGGAAAGTTTCGACTCATTACCCCTCACCCTGCCAAGGACAAGCTCCTTCCACCCTGTCAGCTCTTCACCATAAACCAAACTGGGGAGCCAGCCCCAGCCCCCACCCCCTGTGCCCCTCACTGCCCAGGTTGCAGCTGGCTGCCCAGTGAGTGCAGAACTCTGAACTGGGAGCATTATCTCATGCAGGACCAAGGGCTGGGCTGCCTGCCCCTCCTCCCTGCTGGGCACAGCCTCCCCGTGCTGATGCCACAGGGGCTGCCTGTTTGTCTGAGCAGTCTGGGGTGGTTTATGGGCAGGCTGGAGACAGAGGGGCTGCAGCCAGCCCCTCTCAGCCACACTGGGGCTGTGCTGCTGGGCTCAGGACCTTGCTGGTGCCAGCAGGCAGTAAATCTGCAGAGATCTCTGGGGATAGCTCTGCAGACACCGGGGGGAGGCTGGGGACAGCTTCCTGGGAGCTCTGCTGGAGCTGGATGAGACAATCAGGGAGCTCAGGAGGGAAGGGGGACAGAGGCTCAACCAAGAGCAAGACCCTGGGAGAGCTGGCAAGGACCAAAGTCAGGTTCCTCTCCAGCCTGAAGCTGGCACATTGACCTCCTCCTGGGTCTGAGATGGGAGACAAAACCCAACACCTACCACCAGCAGCTCCAGCTCCTCCCAAGAGCTCATCCCTGCCCACCAGCACAGCCAGGAGCAGGGGGTGGCACCAACACTGCCTTGAAGGAGATAAGAGGGCAAGGGATGGAGGGGGGAAAGGGGTAGGAAGGGAAAGGAAAGGGGTGAAGGAGAAGGAAAAAGAGGAAGGAAGGGAGGGAAGGGAGGAAGGAGGAAGGAAGGGAGGGAAGGGAGGAAGGAAGGGAGGAAGGAAGGGAGGAAGGAAGGAAGGAAGGAAGGAAGGAAGGGAGGAGGAAGGGAGGAAGGAAGGAAGGAGGGAGGAAGGAGGGAGGAGGAAGGAAGGAAGGAAGGGAGGAGAGGAAGGAAGGGAGGAAGGAAGGGAGGAAGGGAAGGAAGGAAGGAAGGAAGGAGGAAGGAAGGGGAGGAAGGAAGGAAGGAGGAAGGAAGGAAGGAAGGAAGGAAGGAAGGAAGGAAGGAAGGAAGGAGGAAGGAAGGAAGGAAGGAAGGAAGGAAGGAGGGAAGGAAGGAGAAGGAAGGGAGGAAGGAAGGAGGAAGGAAGGGGAAGGAAGGAAGGAGGGAAGGAAGGGGAGGAAGGAAGGAGGAAGGAAGGAAGGGAGGAAGGAAGGGGAAGGAGGAAGGGAGGAGGGAAGGGAGGGAGGAAGGAGGAAGGGAAGGGGGAGGAAGGGGAGGAAGGAGGGGAAGGGAGG
The DNA here is from genome assembly GCF_027791375.1 of Indicator indicator. Lineage (NCBI taxonomy): Eukaryota > Metazoa > Chordata > Aves > Piciformes > Indicatoridae > Indicator > Indicator indicator. Next base: position 85,296 of record NW_026539234.1, read on the forward strand.
AATGAAGGATGAAGGATGGAGTGGAGGAATGGAAGGTAAGGTAGGAAGGAGGGATGTGTTAGGTAGGAAGGTAGTATGAAGTTGGTTGAGTGGTATAAGGAAGGTAGGAATGGATGGTTGGATGGAAGGTAGTAGGGGTGTAGGTATGGTTGTGATGGAAGGATGGTTGGATTGGTTTTTGTTGGATGGTTGGTGGTTGGGTATGGTGTGTAGGTGGTATTGGTGTGGTTGGTTGGGTGGATGATGGGTTGGTTAGGGTGGTATTGTGTGGTTGGTTGGTGTGTTGGGTGTTGGTTTGTGGATGGTGAGTGTGGGAGGGTTGTTGTTGGTGGGTGGATGGTTGTTGGGTGGGTATGGTTGGGTGTTGGTTGGTTGGTGGGTTTTGGTTGTTGTGTGGTTGTTTTGGTGTGTTGGAGGTTGTAGGTTGGTTGGTTGTTGGTGGGGTTGTTGGTTGTTGTTGGTGGGGGTGTATGATTTGGTATCGATTGGTGTTGGTTTGGAAAATTGTGAGAGATGGGGGGTATGTTAGGTGGGTTGGTTATGGTGGGGAGGGAGGAAGGTTGGGAGGATGGAAGGAGGGAGGGAAGGGAGGGAGGAGGGAGGGAGGATGGGAGGAAGGAGGGAAGGATGGAAGGGAGGGAAGGGGAAGGGAGGAGGGAGGAGGGTAGGGAGTTAAAAGGAGGTTTGGGAAGGGAAGGTGGAAGGGAGGAAGGGAAGGTTTGGTGGTTTGCAGGGAGGTTTGGGAAGGGAGGGTTTGGGACGTTAGGGAAGGGGGAAGGAAGGGAAGGAAGGGAGGGAAGGGCGTGGAGGAAGGGAGGGAAGGAAGGGAATGGAAGGGAAGGGAAGGAAGGGAAGGGAAGGGAAGGGAAGGGAGGGAGGTTTGGGGAGGAAGGGGGAGGGAAGGTGGAAGGTGGACGGGAAGGGAAGGGAAAAGGAAGGAAGGGAAGGGAAGGAGGGAAGTGAAGGGGGAAGGAGAAGAAAGGGAGGAGGAAGGGAAGGAAGGAAGGGAAGTCAGGAAGGAAGGGAGGAAGGGAAGTAAGAAGGGAAGGGAAAGGAGGAAGGGAAGGGAAGGGAAGGGAAAGGGAAGGCCGGTAGGCAAGGGGAACGGCCGTGCAGTACAATAGTACCTGAGAACGGAAGGAAGCGAATGAGTACATAGAGGAACAGGCGCAAAGGAAGGATCAAAGGGAAGTTTTTTGTCCGCAAAGCCCTCGTGAAAAAGGAGCACAAATCTCGCACGATGTCAGGGCGATAACCACCCAACCGCCAAGAAGGCGTGCCCAGTCTATGGCAGGGAGGAATTGAAATCCGGGCAGCGAACAAGGAAGTTAAGACAGGGCTTGCAGGGGGCATGCCTTACAGAATCGTCGTACGATTACTGTTACGGGGTTGCTGATGGTAGTTAGTTTAACCCCTAGATCGAGTGATTTCTTGTCGCACCTGCATTTTCGTTCATTATTTCGGTTCCGCGCTCCCCCCCCTCCCCACCCCCGCACCCTCCCGTCCCTTGTAGTGCGCGGCCTGTCTTGCTTTCTTTTCTTGTGTGACACCGGCCCCACTATCAGCCGACCTCGCTGAGCACTCCCCCGCCACGCCGCCCGCCCCCGTGTCGACCCCGCCGTACCCCGCCCCCTCCTATCCGGCTTACTCCCGTTCATTTGCCTCTCTCATCCTGCCCACCCGCCGGATTTTCTGCTCGTATTCTATCGTCCCCACTCCGTCTCCTCTTTTGTTCCTTCCTTCTTTTTTCTCGCTGGGCGCGGCCCTGCCTTTCCTTCTACGCAGGCCCCTCGCCCGCACCCCCGCCCATCACTCCGTGTTGTCGCAAAGAACCGCCTTCACGCTTCCCAGACTGCAACCTGCCCCCTGACCCGCCCCCGTTCCTCCATAACCCAAAACCAAGGCGCCCGACCTCACAAAAAGAACACGTATTAACCGCACGACGCTCTTCCCGCAATAGTCAACCTACCCCCCAACCCCCCCCCGCCGACCCTACTGCCGACTTCGCCCGACCGCCCAACCCCCGGCCTCGCGCCCACCGCTCTCCTCACTAGACACAGGCGGTGTGCGCTTCACCTAACTTCGCACCGCCCAACTCATGCCCGTCAATTTACCATCAACCTCCTCCCCTCGTCCTTCACCTGTCACCCCCACCTCCCCGCCCCCTACCCACTAACCCTACGCGTTCAGTCCAATACTGTGCGAGGCGAACTCGGTGGTCGACGTTAAGTTATTTGGTTTGCGCTCCGTCATTCCTCTATATTTTGAATTCCTGCAGAGATGTCAATTGTTTATTCTTCGCGACATTTAACTTTCCCTTTCCCCCTTTTTCATTCCGCGATTTTCTGCGGCCGGGTTCTCTAATATTTTCGTTCCCTTATTCTGGCAGGGTCTATTTCTTCCATTTTCTTTCTTTGTCCTTTGCTTTCTTTGTCTTCCTGCCGTCTTCCTATCACGTGTCATGTTCCCTTGGTTTCCCATCTTCCCGCTGTTTTGTGTTTGGATTGTTATTTCATTCGGCTCTACCGGTCTCCTCCGCGTTGCTTGAACCTTTCCTCGCTTGCCAGTGTGCCTGTACGTCCTGACTTGCCCTTCCCTGCCCCACCGGCTCAGGCCTTAAAGCAGATGTGGAGGAGACCCTATTCCCCGTAGGCTCGGCACTGACGGTCCACACGTCGAATTCCGGCATGACTGGCGGCCTTTGACATTTTGCTTTTGCACTTCCTTGTGCGTCTCCGCGGCACTCTGTTTTATTCATTAGGCCTTCCTTTCTTTTCGCCTTTAACATTTCAGTCCTGTACGTTTCGTACACAACTTACGGCGGAAATGTCATAGCAATCTAATCGGCTGTGTCTTCTTCAGTATAGGGTTAGTGCGAAAGTTGTCCCTTGGACTTTCTTCCTTTTGAGGCGAGACATTTCGTAGCTCCCGGTCGTTCTTCCTTTGCATTGCGTTTACTTGCACTTAGAACTCGCCTGAGTTAGTCCAGTCTCCTCCGCTGTCGTCCTCCTTGCCCCTGCACTCGTGTGCCCGCACCCTCGTGCGGCTCCTATTATATCGATTTATTCTACGACGGCTGATAAGCACAGGGCTGCCGGATCCTTTCCGAACAGCCATGCCAGGCAGTAAAGCAAGGCGCTACTGCAACTGCCTTCGCTTGTTCCGTCGCTAAGTGCCTGTTCTACGGGCACCCGGAAAGTCAATTCCTTCCAAGCCTTATATACGTTCCGTTTCAGCCCGTCCCTTCCCCTGCAATGGGTCCGATGGTCAACAACGGCTACCCTACCTTCCTGTCCTTCCCCGAGCCCACCCCCGTGCGACCCCTTCGCCTCTATTTCGCGCCACCCCGCCTTCCCCATTACCTCCGCCCCCGTACCGCAACCTCCCGCCTATCCCCCCCTACATGTGAACCCACGCCCCCACCCCACCCCCCCACCACCCACACCAGCCCACCTGTCCCCTCCCGCCCTCCCTTGCTTCTCCTCCCGACCTTCCTCCCCCCGCCCCCGCAACCCCCGCCTCCACCTGCCCCGGTCTCCTTTATAACCTCCCCCCAATTTCAGCTTCTCCCCCAGCGCGCCTTTGTCCGACCTATCCCCCCGTATTCCTTCCCTTTATCAACCTTTATTATCTTCCTTCCTAATTCATCTGCCTTCCTTTTCCCTTCCTTTACTTTTCTTATTGGCCCCCTTCCTTTTATTTCCGGTTTTCATAATGTGCTTTACTTTATCTGCCGTGTTCGATGTCTAGAACTGCTGAGGAGCTTTGGGAGCATTATGTTTGTGCCTGCCCCATTCTCCGGAGTTCTGTTTCACGGGTCTCCGTGTCCGAGCCCTGCCTGTTCTTTCCTTCTCTGATTTCTGTTCTTTCTTGTTGCGTTTTCTTTTTAGCCACCACCCCACCTTGTGGCTTATATGTTCGTGTCCTTTGCTGTATAGTCCAGTGTGAGTTTCTGGTGTTTCTTGCCTTATTTTGATTAACTTTGGCTGCTTTCCTCTCGTTTCTCCTTGCCCCCCCCACTCACGTGTAAACCGGTTACGGTAAGCCTGCTGCCGCGCCCGTCATTTGCCAGTTTCGCTCTGTGGCTTGTCACATCCGTTCCTTGCCTTCCTTGCTCTCCTGCGCATTCGCGTCACATCTCCTTGGTCGCCTATCACACCCTGATCATTCCCCCTCCTTTCCTCTTCCTTCCTGACTCTCCTGCCTTCCTCGTCGTCTGATGGCCTATCACATCCCCGTGTCTACTCTTTTAATTGTATTCCATAAGCACTGCCGCTATTGTCCTGCCCATTCCCTAGAACCCTGCCCGCTTTCCCTTCCTGCCCGGCTCGTCACTTCCTTTCTCACGATCGGTCCATAAAGCAGACATTCCGAGGCTTATGCCCATACTCTTAAGCTCTAGGGAAAAGGCACAACCCCCATTCTATTGCCGTCCGTCAATGCATTTTGTATCGTCGTCCTCCTGTTTACTCAGCCAAAACCCATTTGTTTGTCCTTCCTTCCGTACCTATTCCGCGTGTTAGCTTCCTTTACCCTTGCCGTTCCCTTGCCTTTCTTCACCTTCTTTTGCATTCGGTCTGAGTTCAGTGATATCCCTTCATCTACTGCCGTTCTATAGCTGGTGTTGGAATATACTCCCTGGATTGCTTTCTTCAGCTGTTTCGGATTTTCCTGTATAGTTGATAGTCAATAACTGAGCTTCATGGGACATTTCATTCGTCCTGTGGATCTGATAGTTGATATCCAGGTGTGTCATGTGTCCTGCTAGATTTAAATAAACCCTTTCCTTCCCTTTTCCTTTACTTGTTTTTGTCGTATATGACTGAATTATCCCGGTTCGTTTCCCATGTTTCTACTATTCTCTGGAGTGGTACTTCGTACGCTTCTCTGACCCCCTGGTCTTCACGGTTAAGTAACTTCCCTATTTCACCCTCTCTTCTTTCTATGTCTGCCTCTAACGTACCCAGTTCTTCTCTCCCCTTTTTCCGCTAAGTTATTTGTGCCTAGACCCTCTTCGACTTCATTTCACGTTACCGTATTCGTCACCCGCCCTCCTAATCTCTCCCCGTGCCCCCCCCCCCCCCCGCCCCCCCCCTGCCTCACTCCCCCCCCCCCGCAACTCCTCTCGCCCGCCTCTCTCACTTTGTTGTTCAATGTCGTAAGTGCTAGTGTATGTCTTCTCACTGTTTGCTTGCCGCTTTTTCTAGTTCCTGGTCGTTCAGAATGCTTTGGTACTGTTTGTGTGTGCCAAGGCTCCCTCCAACAACCGCCAGCTCAGGTTTAAACTTAGAGGAGTGTAGTAGGGGCGTAGCAAGAAAGGTGGAACGAAAAGAAGAGGGATGTGGGGAGCCACACCCCAAATACTGGTCTGACCGTCATATCCCCTAAGAATTTATCTCTACCATGCGTGTAACTGGTAGCACACGGGACACCCCCCGTAACCCCTCTCCAACCATTTATTTTCTACCCACCTCCTGCCTTGACCCGTCTAATGCAATTGTTCATTCCCCCTTCCCACACCTCCGCGTTCCCTGTGCGGGGTGCACCCTTACCTCCCCCTCTTGATTATGTTCAGAGGGGATTGCGTTCTTAGAGGTTTTTTTCTATATCATTCTTTTAAATAGTCTTTGATCTTTTTGTTCGTTTGCTCCTTTGGTGTCCTTTGAGGGGGGTAACTGGGGGTGTGTGGGGAAAAGGAGGCGGGGAGGGGGTGGAAGTGGAGAGGAGGGCAACTAAAAAAAAAAAACAAGGGAAAAAGAGAGAGGGAGGGAGGGGAGAAGTTGAGAGAGGGAAGAAAGAATCACTAGTAAAACCCCTATTCTTTTTTTTACCCCTTTCTATCCCTCCTTCGCTTTGCCCCTCCCCTTATTGTCTTTTTATTCGTCGCGTCCACCTTTCTCACCGTTTTTTGGATCTCGAATTAAATTACTAAGTCCGTCCATCACTGATTACTTCTCAGCTCCTCCCGCCACCAAAACCCTCCCGCTACTTCTCCCTTTCTTCTCCCGGTTCTCTCCTTCTTCCACCTTTTTCTCCCGCCCCCTACGTTGTCCCTCCCCATAATCTACCTCCTGTTATTCACAACTTGATTCTTCCCCACCTACCACTACACCCCCACCACACCTACTCATCCCTTTCCTAGTTTCTTTCTTCCCATCTTCCTAAAAATTGCGCCTTCCTTACCACCCCTCGTACATTACAGTGATTAGTTGTTGCACCATCTTCGGGTCCTTACCCCCCTGTTCTGTCCTTCCTTCCTTCCTTGTTGATGCCGTGCCCATTGCTCCCCCGTCCGTCCCGTCCCCCCCCCCCTGCCCCCCAAACACCCGTCCCTTCCCCTTCCTCTCCCTGCCCAGTCCGACCCCGCTTCCCGGGCTAGTTGTCCCCCTTTCCTGTCCCCCCCCTGTTTCTCTGTCCTTTCCTATCCTTTCCGCTCCCCCATTGTCCCCCACACCCTCCCCACCCCCTCCACATCCTCGCCCCCCGACCCCCCGTCCCCCCCCACCCCAGCTCCGCCCCGCCCCCTCCCCGCCCCTACCTCGTTCGCCCTTCCTGCCAGATTCCCACCCCACCCCACGTGCGAATCCCCCCCTCCCCCCCCCTGCACCTCCCCCCCTATCGCCCTCATCCCGCCCTACCGACCAGAGCCAACCCCTCCCCACGCCCTACCCTCGCCCCCTCTCGCACCAACCCCCTAACCGCCTTCTCTTCACCGCCTCCTCCCCCTGGCCTCCCCCCGCCCGCCCCCCGACCCTTTCCCCCCCGCGCCCTCCTTTCCCGCTGCCTCCCCCCCCAACTCCCCTACCCCCGCCCACGCCCCCACACGCTCCTTCCTCTCCCCCTTCCTCCCTTCGCATCACGTCCTCTGCTTTTCCGCCCCTTGGTAACTTGGGCTCCGCTTCCGTCCCCCTTCCTTTCTCCCTTCCATCCTCACTTCCTTCCTCTCTTCCGTTCCGCTAAGTCCCACCCACCCACCTTTCCCGCGTGGCCTTCCGTCCGCCTCTCCTTCTATCCCCTATGCCCCGCATCCCTCCTTACATCAGGTGTCACCCAGCCTTATCCCCATCGGATCATGGGAATAACGTAAGTAACCATCACACGAGTGCCCCTATCACCTTAGCGGCCCTGGGTCTTTTCTGGTTGTGTTGTGTTGTTCTGGTGAGGGGATTTGCCCTGTCACTTGTTTGTTGGTGGGTCAGCCACAAGGGCGGTGGGAACGTACATCCTAATTGCTTGCTTTCTTACCTGTGTTGTCTTCCCTTCCCCCCCAAGAGAAGAATGAGAGAAGCGAATGTTTTCATGCAACATTTCACATTCCTCTAAACAACGGGGATTGCGAATCAACAAACGGGAGGGGGGGGAATGTTCGCGTAGGGGACTGGGTTCGTTCTTTCTGACTTCCTAGTTTTTCTTAGGTTACCCAACTAGTTAATGGCTTTGTCGTTAACTTTCCTTTCCTTTGGATTATTATTCACCTTTTTTTCGATTCCCTCATCAGGGGAGATTAAATGTGGACTTACATGTGCGTTATAGTTTGTGGTCCTGTATTTCTGGACCGTGTAATTTTGTGTGCTCTGTTTGGGAGAGGCAGAAATTGATTCCCAGTTAATTTCTTCGTTATCGGACCTGTTTCTTACAGTTTCCTTCCCGGCCCGCCTCCTTTTTACTTGTTTTCCCATTTCTCCCCTCCCCCGCCAGACCCCTTCTACGCTTTTTTGATTTCATAAGTATAGATTCCCTTTTTCTGTTCTTCCTCCTTCCCCTTCCCCCCCCCCCCCCCCTCCCCCGCCCCGCTTCCATGTTACCTCTTTTTCTTTCCGTGTCTGTTTTTTTTATACGTTCTTTCCTTTTCTTTTTCCTTCCCCCCTCTTATATCCTTTCGTCTGTTTTATTGTTTCTATTGTGTTCTTCAGCAATTCTCCTCACATCATTTTATCATTTCCTTCATTTCCTTTCATTTTTATTTCCCCTCTACTCCACCCTTACCTTTTTTTTCACGCTATTGCCCTTCGCCATTACATCTCTCCTTCTTCCCTCCGTCGAAAAAATAAACAACACAAAGAAAAACTCCCGCCCGGCGGCGTGGGTGGTGACCACCACCAACACGTGCGGGGGTCCGGCGTCGGCTGTTGACACCACCAACCGTGTGCCCCCCCTCTCCCCCCCTTGCCCCCCCCCCCCTCTCCTTAACCCCCCACCTGACCCCCTCCCTCTCGGTGCAACAACCACCAAAATCGCACACGCGCGACCCCCCGTCCAACCCCCCCGCCCCCCCCTGGCAAACATCATCCAATAGCTCCACTATAGGCCTCAAAAACAACCCTGCAAAAGTAACCCCGTGACCCAACACCGACCCCCCCCCGTTTTACTTTTTGGGATTGTGAGTTGACACGGCTGACTACTTCATGCCGACCACCCCCGCTTTATTCCATATTTCCTCACACTTCAACTCTTCTTCCTTCATATGAATCCTTCCTTTGTCCTCCCGCCGTCCCGCGTTTATCTTCCATCCTCTCCCCTCTCTGCCGCTCCTTCCCTCTCCTCTTCCCCTGCTTCTTTATTTTGTTATGTTATTTCTTCGATTTCCTTTTCTATTATTAATTTTTTGATTTATCCTCCTTGCCCACAACATCATACTAGTCACCCCCCATAATCCTTGCTTCTGTTCCATACCGTTTCTTGCGCCCCACTTATGTGTTCTTGTATTTTCCTGTCTTTTTTTGTCTTTGCTTTTTTTTTTTTTTTCCTCGCCGCCGCCGTCGGTAATTTTCCCCCCTTTGGTTTCTGCTGGTTCGCCCGCGTTTGTTCTTGCCCATCCCAAGCCGCGTCCTCCTCTTGCTCCCCCGCCTGTGTTCCGCTTGGCGCCCTCGTCGGTCCATGCCCCTCCGCGGGTCCTATGGCGTGTGTGGGACGGTCGCCTCCGTCGGACGACCTTCCCGTCCCTTGGTCTTCGTTCCTCTCCTTTTTGCCCTGTTCCTTGCAGCCCCCTGCCCCTAACTGGCTTGTCCCCCTCCCCCCCTCCCTTCTCTCCATTTGTCCTACTAGCCTCCGACCGCCGTCCCGTCCCGCCGCTGTCCGGGCACGTTTGACGGGGCGCCCTTGTGCCTACATCCTACTGCCCCCCCTGTGGGTCAACGAGTCGGCGCTCTCCCCGTAACGGTGGTTCCCCCGTGCCCGCCCACCCGGCGGGCTCCCGCTGGCGCGCCTGTCCCAGCTACTTGGACGTTGCGGTGCCCCCCCTGATCCCTCGGTCGACCGCGCCTTCCCTGCGCCGAAGGGCTGCGCCCCGTTCGCATTGGTTGCCCCCTGCCCTCCCCTGTCTGGGGCCTTTCGTCCCTCCCGCGGTTCTGTTCCACCCTTGTCTCGCCCTTCGTTTTTTGCTCGCCTTCGCACACTCGCGTTCCCGATTGTCGTCCGTCATCCTCCCCTTCCGCACCTTGTCAATTGCCCATTCCTCCTTCTACTGTCCCGCCTACCACTCCCCTCGCTCTCCTGCTTTTTCTCTCCCTTACCTCATCCCCCTTCGCTCCGCCCGCCCCTCTGCCTCTCCCTGGTTCCCCCTCCTAGCTGCCCTCTTCTGTCTTCCTCCTGTGCTTCCTCCTGGCCTTGCCTAGATATTCCTTCCCGGTGCCTTCCTCTCTGTCCCGTGGCTTCCCCCTCCCTTCCAGTTGCCTCAGTCCTCACCCTCCTGCGTTACGGGGTGGTCCCCCCTCCAGGTTCCATGCCTGCGGTGTCCGGGCGGCTTTTTGCATGCCCAGTCCAGTCCTGTGCTTGACGTCCGAGCATGCCTTGGTTTGTCCCCGTCCCCGGCCCCCACCGACTTTCCTCCCCCTTCCCCCCGCGGTTCTTTGTCCCCTCCCCAGTGGGTCGTCCTCCTCCATCTGTCCTCCCCCTGGCTTCCCTTCTCACCTTGGCCCTGCGGCCTCTGGCAGGTTTTTCCGGGCCTTCGGTACCGGTGCGGTCCTTTATAGTTGCTCCCCTGGCCCTTCGCCTTCTTCCTTCTTCCGCGTTCGGTGCGCTTCTTTTGCGTTTCCTGCGGACTCCCCCCCCCTGGGTCCCCCCCTCCTTTACCCACGGCCAGGCGCTCCCTTCTTCTTCGTTGTCCTGTCGCCTCCTTTTAAGGGGTTTCGGGTGCGCCTCCTCTCGCGCTCCGTCGTCCCTTGGCCGCTCCGCGCACCACACCCTCCCGCCTCCTTCGTCCCCGCGTCGCTCGCTGTCGTCTTTCCTCTCTCTCCCGCGTGCGGAACTTGCCCGCCGTATTTTTCTCCCGTTTCGGCTCCCTCTCTGGTCCTTTGTCTATGTAACCTTCCCTTATTTTCAGCCCTGTCTCCTCCCGCGCCTTGCGTTTACCATTGGCCTTCGGGTTCCCTTCACCCCTCCTCTGGTAGCGCTTGCTCCCCTGATTTCCAACGGCCCTGTTGTTGTTTTATCCTTTTTTTTGTTGTTTGGTCCTTCTCATTCTTCCTCCCGAGGCGGCCTGTCCCCTTATCCCCTTTCACCCTTGGCTGTGTTCTTTCCTTAGTCTTCCTGGTGTTCTCTCCGGTTCCGTTGCACGTCCCTTTTACTCCTATTCTTACCTCCTCCCGTTGCGATGGCCCTTGCCTTTCCGGTCTCCTTGGCCGGCCCCTGTTCCCGTCCCCGCTGGGGTTGGTGATGTCTCACTTATGTTCCCCGTTACCTCTTAGCTCTTGGTTTTCCGCACCTTCGTGGTTTTAGCGTGCCCGGCTGCACTTCCGTTTAAGGGCCCCTCCTGTTGCCCCGCCTCGGTACCCTCCCGGTAGTATCCTCCTCCTTTTCCCGTTTCCCCCTGCCCGGTGGGCCGCAGTTGCGCTCCCTTCCGGTGCCACTGCCACTCCTGCTCCTGTCTGCCGCCTTGGCCGTCTCTCCTGGGGTTTGTCCCCTAAGTCGCACCGGTTGGCCTTCAGCGCCCTCGCCTCCGGGACGCCCTTCCTCTTTTTGGGGGTTTTTTTGCTCCTCCCCTTACCACCCACCCCTCCCGCCTCCGTCCCCCCTGTCGGCGCCCGCCCTGGCTCGCCCTATTCCGCCCCCCCGCGGTGCTTGCTTTGGGTACTTTTTGTGGGGCCCCTTGTTCTCCTTACGGGTCTTATTTTCCCGCCCCTGATGGGCGTTGCCGCGTTGGCGAGCATTCCATTCTCTTCCGTCCTTAGATTCTTCCTGCAGTTCCTTTCTCCGATACTTTTTCCCTTCGGCGCTTGGCCTTCCGGGCTGCCTCCTTGCCTTGCCTGTGTTCGGCTTATATTTGACGAAGACTACTCACTCTGGTGGTGGTCTCTGCCCTTGTCCCCGATGTGCCTCGTGGACAGAGGCCTTCATACAACAGGCTAACACCCCCCTTGCACCTTTCCCTTTTCCCTGCCGGGCTTCCCCCCGCTTCCTTGTGTATTGCCCTCTTCCCGTGCTTTCTGCCTTGCCCCTTCCTGTTTTGATCCTTCCTCTCTTCCACTCTCCTTGCCTACTCTGGAGTTTCTGCCTAACGTG